>NC_139660.1:5325268-5402768 GCF_951799395.1 Argentina silus | reverse complement strand
ATAAAGAGCACACAACTCTCCAATGGCACAGCGATGAAACAGATCAAACCGCATATTCTAGAACTTCGTGAGGATTCTAAATTAAGTCCACAAACACCATTCTAATGAGCTTGTGTGCTGACACAGTAATGGGCCTTCCTCATGAGACAGTGGGATGGAACCTTGGCTCTGAGTAAACAACCAACCCTGTACCTAATGAAAACGGCAACCAACTGCATCGCGTGGCCTCAGTCTCATTTGGCCTGTTTTACATGCCAGCTGCACACTTGTTGTGTTTACCTTTCCAGGTTCAAATACATCACACTCCTGGTGGGTGCACCCTGTATCATTACGCTGGGAGAGGCATATCATTAAGACGCAACCTGCAATATGTCAGGTTGACAGATAAGACAACTCAGTGGGGTGCAAGCAGAGCTAAAAAAATAAAATAAATAAAAATAAATAAATAAAAATAAATAAATAAAAGAAATCTCCCCCTGTGTAATTGCGGTGTGTGAATACAGAGCAGCACCTCTCTAGGTGACGGTGTTGGCTAGGTCTATGTCTATAAATAGCCAGGATACCTGTCTAAGAGGGAGGAGTGACAAACGTATCATTCATGGTCTCGCTGGTGTCTCTTGGCCTGCAGCTTTACTCCCCCCTCCTCCTCCTCCTCCTCCTCCTCCTGCTGACGGCTGCTTGCCTCCTCCCATTCAGAGCTCCACTCGGTCAGCATAAACCCCAAAACATCCAATTTGTTCCTATTTTAAGAATCGTGCAGTAGATTGTTGCCTCTTGAGAAATCTGTCACTCATTGTTTTCATTGTTCTGAATGCTCTTTTGTTTCGCTCTTGGAAATAGGGTTACGGTGGCTAGGGGGGCTCCCAAACTAGAGCAGTGGACTGGGAAACACTCATGTACAGTAGACCTGGGTCCAGGCTAGTATACTGTAAGGTAACAATGTCTGGGGATCCCAGACCAGAACAGTAGATTAGGAAACACTGATGTAGGCCTGGGTCGAGACTAGTATGCGCCCTCCCCTCCCTCTCTCTCCCTCCCTCCCTCCCTCCCTCTCTCTCTCTCCCTCTCTCACCCCCTCCCCTCCCTCCCTCTCTCTCTCTCTCTCCCTCTCTTACCCCCTCCCCCCTCCCCTCCCTCCCTCTCTCTCTCTCTCTCCCCCTCCCCCCTCCCGTGTACCTCTGTGTAGAAGCCCTTGACCAGGGGTAGGGAGCAGAGAGTTGGAGTGGTGGCGTGCCTGGGCTGGTAGTCAGGCTCCACAGTGTGTATGGCCTTGAGGACCATGTCTCTCTCGTCCTGTCTGAACACACAGCGGCTGAACAGATCGTCCACGGACATGTCGTCCTCTTCCATCTGACGTAGACACCTGTGGAAGGGGAGAGACATGTCAGACAAACACCTGCGCAAGGCCCGATTCCATCAATAGTGCACACTGTGCATCAGAAAATGCAGATAGTCAACATCCTGGAGATACCTGTGGAGAGCAGAGCACGTCAGAAAACACCAACGCAAGGCCCGATTCCAATTTAATCAATAATGCCTAACCCCTTTCAGATCTACCCACACCAAAGGAGTGGGAGCAGTGGTTGAAAAAGCAATAATGCCCAAGAGGCTGTGATGTACCGTTAATATAGTCACAGGTAGGGGGAGTTATTAGGCACGATGTGCCGTCTCGATTAGGCACGATGAGAAATTGTGGCCTCGAGGGGATCATTGCTTTTACGGTTACACAACAAATCCGAAAATTGACAAGAAAACAAGGCTTCAAGTATTTATTTTGTGATAGATTGTGGTGGTTTCTGCCCTGCGAAATATAGTTCCCAAAACTACAAACGTTGTCAAAGGAACATGATACACAAATCTAAGGCAGCGTACGGTAGGAATATCATAATAGGTGATTTAATCGTGACGTTACCCTTATTAAATCATGGCTTCGAATGCCTCTCGGCCAATCACAATGCTTGTTTTCATCAACTGCGTTGTTGGAATCAATTATATATCAATTATAATAGGACAAACATCGAAGAGATGACAAGCTACTTGTTCTCACTTCTGACTGATCATCACGTTCAAGGAAAACAATAGTTCAAGACAGTTTGGTTTAAGTTGAGAGTTCGGAATGCACTCACGTCACTGTCTTTATCACAGATGCAAGGCTCACACAACCTTTTGACCTGAAGTCTACATAAAGTTACCGGGGTTGTGGTTATTCATATGGTTCACAGTGTCTCTTGCATGCTGAGTTAAAGCAAAGGCACCTGCGAGATCATGGTGTATAGCTTGACTAAGCTGACTGACAATAGCAGGAGAGCCAAACTGAATATTTGCATTAACACTGTGTGCTCCCCAGCACAGTGAGAACACCAGGTAGTCCACTGACAGATGGTCACAGAGCAGCACGTCAGTGAAATGTTTATTCAAATGATGTCATCCAGAGACATCACTGCCTCCATGCCTGGACTGCTCAATGCAGACAGCAACCATGCGTATACAGCCACTGGAATACAGATGAAATGGACCAGCAAGTGAATCTGGAAAGGGCAAGAGAGACCTGAAAAAAGAGACAGGTTTTTTTTTTTTTCATGCTTAGGTGTGCCATCTTAATGTCTCAAATTCCCTCCTTGTGCCAATTCAGCCAACACAAACCCCACGGACCGGCAGTGTCCACTAGTCACCGCCCAAACCCTGTCAGGTCCTGGGGGAAACCCTGTGCCATGCCGCCATGCCCAGCTGCATCAGAACAGAGCCATGGCAAAACCAACAGAGTGAGAGACAATGGCAAGAGTACAGCTTTGGCTTGCCTGCATGTTCCTGTTTCAAACTGCTGTCATTTACCAGGAGGCCATTATAAATCACTGTGTGTGGACGCTTCACATATCTGTCAATAGGAGAGAAGAGCCAGGGTGTATGAAATGTGTCATTCCTCAATATAACAGAACAGACAAAGACAGGAGCCTGGCTTTGTGGGTCGCCACTGCCCTCTAGAGGAACACTGGGGAATGACATGACACAGAGAGAGAGAGAGAGAGAGAGAGAGAAAGAGAGAGAGAGAGAGAGAGAGAGAGAGAGATGGGAGGAGGGAAACATTATTCATCCACCTCTGACAACGAGGGAGCGATCTTTTGCCCTCCACACCTTTCCTGAAGACATAGATTAAATAACAGAGCAGCAATTACCATCTGGACGAAACCCTTCTTAAACAGCCTCCCGGTCCCTCATCAGACTAAGGCAATCAGCAGCTGCCACCGCTCCATTTCCATTCACGAAGAAACCAAAGAGTAAAATTTGAATTTCCTTCTTTTTCTTTTTTTTTTTTTACTGTCATCCTGATTTCTTTGCGTGCTTGTGGGTTGTCATTAAAGAAGGTTGAGAAGGAATGACAGATTGGATTGTTTTTTATTATTTTGTAAGTCTTGCCTAGGCTTGCACAGTTACATATGTAATTTAGTCTGAGCTGATGACTGTGTGTTGGACAAAGAGGGGATTAGGTTCCAGCTCTCTCAGTGTTGGTTTGGAAGAACAAAGAGATGAGAGAGGAATCGAGATAACCATATCAGCCCAGAGGAGAAGCACCAGAGGAGAAGCACCAGGGGTCTGACAAGAGGACTGGAATCCAGAGGGCACAACATCTCTGGGGGGGGAGCGAAAGAGAGAGAGAGAGGGAGAGAGGGAGAGGGAAAAAGAGAGAGGGAGAGGGAGAAAGAGAGAGGGAGAAAGAGAGAGGGAGAGAGAGAAAGAGAGAGGGAGAAAGAGAGAGGGAGAGAGAGAAAGAGAGAGGGAGAGGGAGAAAGAGAGGGAGAGAGAGAAAGAGAGAGGGAGAGAGAGAAAGAGAGAGGGGGAGAAGGAGAGAGGGAGAGGGAGAAAGAGAGAGAACGAGAGTAGGAGGAGAGAGAACTAGATATGGACAGGGTCTGGGAGGAAGAACAGAGTGTGAGAAAAAGGGGGAGAGAGAGAGAGACAGAGACAAAAAGAGGGACAGAGAGAGAGAGAGAGAGAGAGAGAGAGAGACAGAAAGAGAGAGAACGAGAGAGTGAGGAGGAGAGAGAGCAAGAGAGGAGGAGGAGAGAGAACCAGATATGGACAGGGGGTCTGGGAGGAAGAACAGAGTGTGAGAAAAAGATGTCCTGCTTGGCTACAGCGTGAGCAAGGGAGCGTGACCGCAGAACAACAATGTCATCGGTATCACCTTACTGTGATCGATGAACCAACCAGCTGGCCCCTACCTCCCCTTTAGCTCGGCAGGCTGCCCTGCCATTGGACCGTACCGCATAGGGTGACATCCCCAGGGCAGAGCAACACAGTGGGGGGTAAGTGACAGGAGAGGTGGGGTGGGACGGTAGGGGTCAACAGCACTCTGCCTGATAGGATCTGAAGGACCACTCAGGACAACCAATCAAGTTCGTACTGACCAAGGGTCAACTCAGGATTCTCAGATATATGAAGCAAGCTGCAGTGCTTCACAGTCAGCTTGTGAAACTGATGATCCATGGCGAATGTGCATAAAGGGGGCGTCCTCTATTTTGCATCGTTTACTTATCCTTTAGAAAGTTCAGTTCACTTTTCTATCAGAAGAAAATCGTGAAAAGCTGTGCCACTGTCTTTACGTAAGTTCACAATTGACAGGTTTCACTTAACACTTTCCAAGACACTAGAGGCAACAGTGTAAATATCACAATCCATTTGCCTGTTGTCTCCTACGGGAAGCAGGCAGATTGTACTGTACCGGCTCCCAGGGGCATTCATTATGAGAAATCCGGTCATTGGAGAGCTGGAGGTGAACTGTCCAAGATGGCAGTGTTTAATGTGAGCCTGCATGCTAAATGTCATGTCATATATCTACGTCTGCAGGCACCTCGCAGCCTGACACCAGACAACTCAATTAATAACAGGACCTTATTCATCAATGGTGATTTATCAGGATGCCCTAGTTATAGTGAAGGGGGAGACATCAATTCTGCCCCCCCCCCCGCCCCCCCATTCTTGAGATCCTTTCCCCCGATGCGTCAAATGACTGTGATCTCTCTGTGATGTTTACAAGACCTCTGGAATGTGTTAATGCTATGGTGTCATCTGAACATAACTGATAGGATGAGGTCTCATTGGTTCTCCTTGCGAACAGCTCTTCATTTAAATACTATGGTTGGAAGCCAGGTGTGAAGACAGAAGGCTTCTTTCTCTTTTGTGTTCTGGTCAGAGGGCCCAGGTGTTTTGTGACTATAGTAACAGATTGTGTGGTCTGTCTTTGTTTCTTTGTTTCTCTCTCTCTCCCCCTCCCTCCCTCCCTCCCTCCCTCCCTCTCCCTCTCTCTCTACCTCATTCTCTTTCTATAATTTTCCATGAGGGTAAGGAGAATGTTTCTCTATGATGTATTTGCCTTGTAATAATTGTATATGTTTACAGTATTATTAGAGCCTCATTTGATTAATTCTAACAACTCAACAATTCTTCGCACATAGTGGTAATTAAATGACTTGGAGTCAGATTGTTAATATGAAGATATGCTTTGCTATTAATAGTACATAGCCACATTTCCTTGCAAATCCTTGTAAGTCCCTACAACAGTACAGCACTGATCAGTGAGTCACCATGCTGGTGTCCTTCAGGAGAGAAGAGGGACGGAGAATCAGCTGAATGAGATGGTTAATGTGTCCTTATTGACACTGGCTAACTGCTATCTCACTCAACATACATTCATCAGCGTCTCTGGCTATGATGCCATGGTATTAGAACAGAATAGAGGCTAGACTAGGCTACAATAGAATAGAATAGAATAGAATAGATTTGACTGGATAAGTTGACAATTGCTAAAAAGGCAACACACTCTAAACATTCAACTGCAGGCTTTGCAGATAATCAAGAGAACACTTGAATACAGATTCTTCCTTCCTTCTTTTTCTTTTGATGTCTGTGAGAGGACCCCAGTGACCCCATTGTGAGGGAGGAGAGAAGGATCAAGGTGGCTGAACAACACCTGTACTGCCAACGGCCCCTTGGTCCTAGAATAGACTATTTATTTTTGTTCATATGATGACTGATGTATAGATGACTCACTTACTTTAGACGAAATGTACTTGCTGTAAGTCGCTTTGGATAAAAGCATCTGCTAAATGTCAAACATGTCAAAATGTAAACTGCCTCTTCACTTACAGGAGAGACGCTGCACTGCCTCTCACAAACAAGCAGCCGACATCAGCCCCAAACACTGGCACACTCAACAACGCATCACAGCAATTAGACAAGATGTTCATATTCTAGATGTCGTTGACCGCCCGGGGAGAAGCTGAGGAGGAAGCGTCTTGCTATAAAAGGGGAGGGGAAAGCAGCACTAATTATAGAAATAAAAAAAATAAAAAACTTCAGCTGTCTTATTTGAGGATGCAGCATCAATCATCTACAGCCACAGCAAACAGCGGAGGAGGATATTGGCTTGGTAAGGGGTGCACATGGCATTGTTTACAATACATACACGCTTCATCATGGCAGCTCACTGTTTATACAATGGAAATAGCCTAAGCTTGAGTAAATCTACTGTTGGCAGCCAGTCTAGACAGACTAATTCACAGTGGGTCAGAGAAATGGGTTGAATGAATAGGCAGAGAGAGACGCGGGGCACAACGCTATGAGGGGAACCTGACATCTAGTGGCCAACCGAGGCTAAACATGTCAAATGCACAGCGGAGCGTCGGGTGATGTTCATTCGCGTTTTCGAAACGGACATGGTGTTCCATGACCGACCTTGTCCAATAAGGACACATACTTCTATTTCAAATGTTTTGCTACTTTCTAAGCCCACTTTCTCCAGCGCCCCTACAGCACCTCCTGCAACTTCTAAATCCGTACAACTTTTCAACTAAAATATCGACCAAGTTCAAAGTGAGCCAAAAGTGGATGAGTTAAGGGGCTGTGAGTGGCTGTGCCTGTGGGTTTAGTTAGGCCGAGTGTACCTGTTGATGACGCGTGGGGAGCAGTTGGGGATGCGGCCCATACACTCCAGAGCAGCACTGTAGGAGCCCAGGTTAGGCTTCAGGCCTGCCTCCTCTACCAGGATCAGCATACGACCAATCTGGTTTAACGACCCCTGCAGTTGGAGACAGAAAGAGGAGACATACTCAGGGTGATTCTAAATCTTTGCATACGATTTAACAACATATAATCATCTGTGCTGCACTAGACATGGGAGTGTACAGTATCATGATAGATTTATGTATATACAGTATATTATTCTTTAAAAAGCCAAGAATTCTGAAATAGGTCAAAATATGCCATATAGTGTACAGTCCATGGGCTGCCTGGGTATTTGAAGGTAAAAAACACTCTAGTCAACCAAGCAATCAATAGGCTACAGAATAGACATACAAGAGGGAGGTAACACTAACCTTTTTGGCCCACACCCTCATCAAGATGTTGTAGACTCCTATGGAGAGCAGCTTGCGCCTGACCAGATTGCGGTGGTGGCTGAGGAGGAACCGGTGTGCCCGGTCGATGTCCCCAGAGAAGACACAGGCCTCCAGGTAGCAGCGCACGCTAAACTGGACGTCACCGCACACGTTCCCCTCACTGTCCTGCAGCAGGCGCTCCTGGTTGGCCGCCGCCGTCCACCGCTTCACCTGCTGGTTCAGCCTGCTCTCCAGCTCCTCCACCTCCGCCAGCTCCTGGGCTCTGACCCGGGTCCTGGACTGGGGCTCGCACACCTCCTGGCTCTCACTCTCTGGATCCTGGTTGTTCGTGGCCATGCCCTTCAGCCCAGTGTTTGTGGCAGGTGATATGATTTTGTGTGAGGTACCCGGGAGCATCAGGCTGCCTTTGCTACTTTTTTGTTTCAGTTTCTGATTGAGACGCAGCTCTCTCTTTGTCTTGTTAGTTTTCTCCTGGCTCAGTTTTTCCATCCAGCGGCTCGGATGGGCTTTTGACGGGAAGGCGTCTCGGCCCCCACCCTTAGTGGTAGCCTTTCCCGCCTTGGGCATCTCTGCCCTCTGTCCCGGTCCTTTAGTGCTAGTCTTTCCCACTTTGACCCCCTCTGTCTTCTTGGCACTAGTCTTTCCTGCCTTGGGCACCTCTGGCCTCTCACCAGACACTTTTTTGGGACCCTTCCCTGAGGGAGCGCCTCTCCCTGAAGGGGGGGCTTTGACAAATTGCACTTTAGCATGTTGGACATCTAGAACGCCGTCAGACTGGAGTTGCTGGATCCTGGCTTTAAGCACTGGAGAAATTAAAGTAGAATCGTAAAAACATAATGACTTAATAGAAGGATCTTACATAAATAACTACAGCAAATAACACTTCAGTGTGCAGCAGTAGACATTAACCAAACCCAGGAAACGGGACAGGCCCACAGTAGGCAGTCTGTATTCTACAGCTATGAATCATGAAACTGGACGGACTCAGAATAACTGAGTGATACGCACTATTAAGTCTTTGGATACAGTACGCACCATCTAACAGCTGAGATTGCTCCCAAACTCGTTTTTTCCCATCCTCTTTTTTTGGGATGAGAGCTGAGAGCCTTCTTCGATGTGATGTCCACGGTGTCTCTGCATGTGGAATAAAGTTGGTGGATATTGCAGACTTATTGTCAAAGCCTGAAGGATACTGCATTGTGAAAGAATACCAAAAAAACGCTGCGCTGTGTATTTTCCAAACCATCAGCCACCATTATTCCCAGTTGGAATGAATTATGTGTGGAGACTATACAGTGTGTACAGTACATGTTATAATAACATTGCTGTACATTTAAGAAGCCAAATACAAGTTCACTTCGGTATGTTTATGACACTCAGCATGGAGACGTGTGACAGTTTAGCCATAACTCATAGCTGTCACTTATCACATGTCCTCATGCCATTATAGTTGCAACCTCACCTCTACGACAGGCGCAAATAAATTCGGTTTCAGTCTACAGTATGTGTATTTATGAGAGAAGCCTCTCGTAGAGTAGCAGCTGCAACTGCCATTATATGATCTCGACTAGGCTGAAGATGGACTGGCAGACAAAGAGGGGTCAAATTAGTGTGCATATCAAATAATTAGATATAGATCATGCGATGTGGCTACTGAGAGTTCATTGTCATGCCTGATCTGAGCGCGCGCTGTTATGCCCGTGGATACCCCTTGGCTCTCGACAGTGAGGGACAGCTACATACCTGATATTCGCCCTACAGCACTATTCCGTACGGTCAAACAGTGTTGGCAGTGTTCAGCATTTGACACACGACGAACACTACTTTCGAACAGTAAGCGACCACTCAGACACTTTGGAAAGGCACAAAGTCTGAGAAGTGACATGTTGACATCATAACCGCATTACTCCTGCACAGTAGGCTGCCATTTTTAACTAGACCAAGCAAATCGAACACGGATTAGAGTACACTTCAGACAGGACTAGAAGACCACAGATAAATCGAACAAACGATGATTACTGTCTGAGATTTTGAAGAGAGTTGCACTTACAAAATCGTCTTTGTACAGTATTGTACACATCAAATAAAGCTTGTCAATTATATAAACGTATGAATAAGACTAGGTGGTACTACTTGGCTTGGTATAAATAAATATAAATAAATATATAAGATGAATACATAAATGATGCAATTGAAGAACTTTTTTTTTTTTTGATTGCATTCAGTTGTGTCATATCTTACAAATAATATTAATTTTGATGTTAAACCCCAAAATTCGAAGAACACATGCATGAGAGCGTGAGTACCTATAGGTGGCAGTCTCACCTTACAGAGTAATAATTTCAATTTTTGTCATTAAAAAAAAGAAGGCTATTTCTTTACACATTGTTGCATTCTTCTACAGAAGTTGTAGAAGAAGAGCAAGTGATTTTTTTAGGGAATAATACGTTTCTGTTTATGTAGTTGCTGTCACCTTTTCATCTCCCTCTGCTAATCACGGTTCATTGTAATGATGACTTGAAATGAGGAAGTTACTTTAACTAAGGAAGTGACTCCCCCAACCTCTGCCCCCTTCATCAGTACAAAGACGACAGGTTGGCCCCTCCAGATGGTTCCTATCTTGCACAGTCTGAGGATGACACGGCACAGATACCGTGTGCTTGCAGAAAGCATTGCTTTATTTCAGCCTTATTTTGGGATATCTAGTTATTGTCAACACTGATATGACACATATCCACTGTTGAATTGATCAGAGGTAGGTCTAGTATGCTTCCAATCGTAGCCTTCAGAATTACCAGTTCTATATGCGTTGACCTACTTCTACAGGAAATTCTGACATATACCCTCCTCAAACCCACACTACATCAATATGACACATATTCATTGTGGAATTTCAAAGATATTCATCCGGAGAGAGGTCAGAACATATGTATTGCAATTAGTCATCTGCTGCTGTTACTGCATAGCATCAGTGTTCTGTTGCTGCTAGTATGTCCAATGTGTGTGTGTGTGTGTGTGTGTGTGTGTGTGTGTGTGTGTGTGTGTGTTTGTCTGCGCGTGTGTGCGTCTGTGTGCGTATGTGTGCATCTGTGTGCGTCTCTGTGCATCTGTGTGTGCGTCTGTGAGTGCGTACATGCCTGTGTGTGCGTAACTGTAGCCCTTGGTCCCTGCAGGGTGGGAGGGCATTGGGAGTCTGTGTGTGTAGACGTGTTGAGGGGCCCAGTCAGCGGTGAATGGGAGAAATCAGCCACCCCTCCCTACCCCAAACTCCCCCAGCTCAATGCCCAAAAGCCCTCTAATGCTATAATGGCTTGGCCCATTGATGTGGAGGGGCTCACTGTGTCATGTTAGAGGAACCCTGATTCATGTCTGACATGAGGATGTGAGAGGGAGGATGAATGAGGCTCAGCACTATGAACCAGAAGCACCGGGTGGGTGGGACCATAGAAATATAATTCATAGAACAGGAATCACAATTCAAACCCAACGTTCCTTGCCTTGGTCTGAGGGCTTGTCCGTTCTATAAATGATATTTCTATGGGTGGGACCATGGTGTATAAGAAGAATATTGTCTCATTGCATGGGAGGGATAATTCACACTTGGATGAAGCAATGCACATAGATGAGGCAATGCACACCTCACAATGGGTCAGATTTACTAAGCGTCTGCACCTGTGAATACAAGGCTGAACAAAGGAACAAACTTGAAAAATGAAACCGTCTTTAATAAAAGTCTTTCTTTAGTTTCTTATCTGATTGAATATTTGATTCCTTTTTTGTATGTTTACACCCTTATGTAGTGGAGTGGTGGTGTGACAGAGACAGAGAAAACACAGAAATCAGGGGAGGCTGGTGAAGGTAGAAATCGGAGGACGGGCTCATTGACATGCATGGAATGGAATGAGGAACGGTATCAAACATGTCCATTTCAATGAGCCCGTCCTCCAACTTTAGCTCAGCGGGCTAACACAGTCTTGAGGCAAACAGACGATACCGGTTCAAACCTAGTCAATCACACAGAAACAGAGACAGAGGACACACACATAGAGGTTGAACTGGGAGGGGAAATGGTTTCACTGGGTCTCTGAGGGCCGACAGTATAAGCTCATGTTCTGTCTAGACTGGAGGCAGTCATAGTCAAAATGCTACACCCTCTCAATACTTATGTCATAGCCTCTCTCTAATTCCGCAGACTGTCTTCATGATAGTTCTGTTGGGTACAGACATAGAATATGGAGTTTCACAGGCTGGTTCATTTCAAATTCCTCCTCAGGTAGGAAAAATTAGCCTCCCCCCCTAAACTGAACGTGTTGTATGTATTCCCCTCACGTTGCCAACGACGTCAAGTTGAGGAGAAGACGATGACAAGGTTTGACGGAGGAAACTGACACTTTATGGTCATGGTTATTTTATGTGTCTGATACAGACCATGAGTGTAATCCAATCAAAATGTTCTCACCACAGGGCGACCTGTTTATTTTTGAAAACTCCCGAGAAGGAAAAATAAGCCGTGATGAAAACCCTAATTTTAAAACCCTTTTTTACGTGGAAAAATCCATCTTTTAGGAAGAACACCCACCTGTTAATCTTTGAAGCGAACAGGGCCAGCGTGAGCTACCGTAGCTCTAGTTCTGGGAAAATACCCCTGCGCAGATGGTGACAAAAGACAGAGACAGCCTGGCCTTGCCCCTCTCACATGGAGAATGACTCCACACACACTACTGGAGCTCCAGAGGCAGGGTGGATAGACCTTGGCATGCCTCAAGCGCTCCATGAACCCATCCTGACTTATGCCTTTTCCAGTCACCAAAAGCCAAAGACAACCCTTATGATGTTGACTGGGACCACATCCAAAATCTGGCCTGCTTCGGTCGGCCAAACTATCTGGATGGAGAGCCTGGCCCCTGCACTCTCTTTATCCCTCTACCCCCTCCATCCCTCCATCCTACCCCCAGTCCTCCGTTCTCCCACCCTTCCTATGATCCGACAGTGTATGTCTGACACGCCCGTAGGCATCCAGGGAATGCCGCACGGGGGTGCGGCTGGACAGAGGCCCCCACGGCCTGTTGTGGCACCACATACCTGTGGCGTGGCATGGCAGGGCTTTGGGGGTAATGTGGCGCGTGTGCCACTCAGCGGCCCTGTCTCCTGTGCGGCCGGTGGGTCCAGACACACAGACTAATCCACTCAGTGATGAGAAGGCCCCACTCTGACGGATCTGCTGCATGCTGCCAAGACTCCCAGCGAGTTCAGCCTGGGCCTGGCAGCCAGAGAAAGAACACAAAAGTGAAAAGTGTGACAAGGGAACGTTATGGAGCGTTCTAACTTATTCTAACTGCTATTGCTCTGAATTCTATGAGGTGGAAAGGAATGTACAACGTTTTCAATATTCAGAGGACTCAAAAGGTTACAGCATACAGCATCTGTTGACTAGTCCTTGAACAAATTAGACCCCTGGCCACTTACAAGAAAATGCTTTGAGACATTGGAAATTTTTGTATAATTCTCATAGCACGCACACACACACACACACACAGCACGCACGCAGGCAGGCACGCACGCACACACACACACACACACACACACACACACACACACACACACACACACACACTCATCGTCTCCTCGGTCTGTCCATTCACCATAATAACTTGGGCTGTTTTTGTAACAAAACAAGACCTAATCCCAAATTCAGGAAGCTGTGAATGGCCCTGAACAAATGGCAGACAAATGAGAAGGATTAGAGGAGGCCTGTGAGAGAGTGAAGGGTTTGCTATTGATCTATGGTGGTCCTGGGCTCTTTCAGGGCCATTCTGTCTGAAAACCCCACTGAGTCAGAGAATACAGGGCCACTCCAGAGCCCCCTAGGCCACTGAGAGACACACAACAGCCACAATTAGTTTCAGGAGCTGTAATAGCAATTCAATAAGCACTTAAAAATTGTGCCCCCGCGCCCCCACCCCAATAAAAAGCCCCCCAATCTCCCTCCCCCCCACCCCTCCCATTTAGGTCTTCATACATCAGATCGGTATTATAAGTCGTGACGGGTTTCTTTTTTTTCTCCTCCAGCCCACCACAGTTCTTTTCAGTCGTTGTGGGAGAAATTGACCACACAGGGTTTCAAAGGTCTCTGAAGCTTTGGGTTGTTGTCCTTAAAGCAGCATGACTTGTGCCCCCATATATTTGACCAAAGACCCTGTTAATGGGTTTTCTGGAATATTCATGAATGATTGATGCCTGTTTTTGTCCCCCAATCATTCTGAAAGAAATTACTTTCATGAAACCTTTGACTGATGACAAGGCCTTTTCCAGATAGAACAACTAATTGGACAAGAGAAAAACGATATTTGAGCTCAACAATCTGAATAGATGGTTGAATAATCCCCAAGCATTGGCCTAACATTCTGAGGTAAGCACACATCTGTAAAGACTGCCAAAGCATGGGACAACCCTCTGTGAATACTGCAGGCCTACATCAAGACACAGCATGCAACTTATCAATCACAAGAACCATTTGAGGTGGGCTTGTGACATTTCAGCAACAACATTGCATGACTCCTCTCTTCAGAAGTTCTTTCAGGCCAACTGACACACACACACACACACACACACACACACACACACACACACACACACACACACACACACACACACACACCTGATCAGACACACCCCATATTTAGGAAGGAACACCTGTCCATATGACATCAACACTCTGTGGAAGAGGCGGAGTAGGGTGGAACTTGAAGACGTTCTTTAGAGGGGCTCTCCATTCCTCTCCCATTCTCTTCTCTATCTGTGTTTGGAGCATTCCACCTTGATTTTGCTCAGCAGCGTTTTGGGGGCTTGTTCTCGCTGATCAAAGGCCAGTGCTTTGATCGGGCCTGCCAAAGGATCCCTCTTGTTTGGCTGGCGAGCATACTGACAGGACAGTAGAGGAACAATGGTAATTACAGGCTCTCATTCTGTGTCCCTTCTCAGGGATCTGGGTCTGGCATAAACAGGCAGCCTCACCTTAAAGCCAAGAAGAAAGGAGAAATTCTTGGACTGTTAGACGAGTGGAGAGGTGGAGAGGTGGAGAGGTGGAGAGGTGGAGAGGTGGAGAGGTGGAGGGACCCTTTGACGATGAAGCGAGCCATTCAAGGGAACAGGCAGAAAATGGGATTACTTTGTGGTGTGCATGTTTTAGAGAGAGTTTGTGGCATGCATGTTTCAGAGAGAGCTCCTGTGCTCACTGAAGGGTGGATGAAGAAAGTTACAGTTGAGAAATACCTGCAACATTACATTATAGGTCCGCTGCCTACCTCTATTCCCTGTCTTCTGTACTCTTAGTTTGTTTAATGTTTTATTCTCATTTCTGCTATTCCTATAATTATTGTATTAAACATATAATGTAATCGCATAGTCCAACTCTATTACTATGCAATTATAATGTAATAACTAGGATACTCTGTGTCCACATTGGAAATAGCCGATATTATTAATAAAATGTTAATCTTTGTATAGACAAATGAAATGTTGTAACCAGAATAATCAAAGTATAAGAGGAAACTATGTGTAGCGTTACCAATGTTTCATTGTAGAGGTTACTGGAACCTACTTGCTTACATCTGATTGTTTGCTAACCCTTTAGATCAAACGACAGCGTGGCATAAAGCTACTCTGTCTAGACACGTAACCCATCAAAGCAATTTCACATTATGACAGGCCAAAAGGTCATCCATTATCCTTCCACATACAGACTATTCATATGGAAGTCTCCATTATGCACAGTGAAAGGATTCTATGGCCTCCCCCATGCTACCAGGCCTACAGTGTGATTAAGTGATCATGATACTCCATTGAGAAGGTCATAACCACGACCCTTTCACAAGACAGGGGAGGTCCACTTCATCAAAGCCAACCCCGCTGTGAATATTCATGTTATTATGATGATGAGGTAAGATTATACTGTATGTGACACTGATGGAGATGTTTCAAATGTAAAATAATCAGGGCAGGTGTAGCCTGGGGATTGAACCTGGGTCTCCCGCATGCAAAGCACAAGCGTGTACCATGAGACCAACATGTAATCTTTCTGGCTTGAGGGCTTTCATGTCTCAGGGCCAGGCTTCACGGAAGAACGACTCCAAATCACCTCCGCCACACACACACGCCACTGAGGAAATGTTGAACATGACTGACTCTCATACCATCAAACATCGGTAATTTATGTGCATTTTTATTGAAGTTCACCAAGCTGAACATGAACCAAGGCACTCACTTATGTTGTCATAATGGTGTTCACTACTAACACTTATCTAAGTACTGTATGCTTCCAAATGAAAACTTTATTGAGACTTTGGCCTGTGTTCTTATACGCTCTGTCATTGCAGACCACTCGCTAGTTTACTGTACGTGGCTGATGTGTGAAGAGGTGCCCAATCGTAGTAACATACAGTATGGACTAGAATATGGTCTGGAATACAATTAGGATTGAGGACTAGAATCCAACACAAAATGGAGACAATAACATCAACTTCAAACGTTACACAGTACAAAAGGTTTAAATATATTAAAAGTTCTATTTGCAACTGTTTTTTTTTTTTTGTGTGTGAAAATGTTAGCAAGACATGATAAAGACAAGATATGCAATAACCAGTTACCATACGTAAGAAATTAATTGTTAAAGTCTTAGCACTGCGGGCAAGTGTACTGTACCGTACCTACCTACAGCCTCAAATGACCGACATTGTTTCATAAGGAGTATGAATTTCACTAATGAGTTCTTGTCGTCCCATGGCTACAAAGATTGACCCCTGAGCTAGTGGTCTTGGGGTTGTTTGATGAAAGTAGGAGGCTAAGCACGCTTCACGCAGAGATCACAAGTTCATTCCAGAAACCCAGAAGTTAAACCCAGTAGCTAGTTCATGTCAGTGTGACGTCCTATAGGCTAGAGACATCAGGTAAAACACATGTACATCAGTCCAAATGTCTCTGATTATTAGGAGTCCATTCTGTCTCTCGTCTGTACAAAGTCCAGTCAGATGCAGGTTCCCTCTGCAGCGCTGATCGTGAATCCCCGGCGTGTGGAGGTGATCCTGCTGGCTCTCCTCTCCTCTCCTGGTATTTGAATGTCTATAGAGGCCCACTCCCAACTGCCTCCATCTCTTGTTTCAGCTGAACATTACAACAACTGTTTTCACCGTTTTTAAGGCTTCACTTAGGGCCTACATGGTCAGTCCTCTGCTCAATAACAGCATATAGTAAGGTCACTAAAGAGAAAGCATAGTCTCCTGTAGAGTAGCAGACATGAGGGGGAGTATACTGTATACTGTATACTGTAGGCCTACTCAGAGTCCTCAAGGGCAGGGGAGGAGGTTATGCTTTTCAATTACACTCTTCCATTAGAAGACAGTCTCAACATTTCTCCTCGATGTAGCCTCATTGAGATCCATCCCTCCGCTTTGTTGTCAATAATATTAATAATAGACATACTGTATTTACACAATATTAGCAGCTTTACTTTTGGACCTTACGTTAAAAGTGGGGGAGAAAATAACTTAAAAGTACTGTATCATGCCCCCACTGAGACGGTTCTCAACAAACAAAATAGTGTATAAAACCCCAACAAATGTACATACATGGGATAGGGGGGGGTGGAAGAATAATATCAATAGTTACCATGACAACAACAACACTAGTATGAGGGAGGGGGAGTGTGGCGAGCCGCGGAGCTGCGGCGCTGCGGAGCCGCGGTCCAGCTATGAGGGGAGCATGGGGAGGAAGTGGGTGGACGGGTGCCTCCTCCGCGCTTTGTGACCTCGCCGTGGTTTCCCCCTGCCGTTGAGCGAGACGAACATCTGCCTGCCGCCGTGCTTCCAGCGCAGCGAGGCGTATGTGTTGTAGCCGTTCTCCTCGATGCGCTCCTTGAACTTGCAGTTGGGGTTATACTTCACCTGCAGAGGGAAAGAGAGGGTAGGGAAGGAGTAGTCTATCAGCGGGAGTCTTTAACTTTAGCACCGTACTGTAGTACGCCAAACCCTGAGCTTGGCACAAAGGTCAGTGTCTGTTATTGCAATAAAAAGTTATATGTTTCTCGAGTCTTCCATGTGTTTTTGGTTGTTATGGGGAGAGTTTCCAAGACAAAATGAAAGATGCTGTATCCACAATAAATGTTAAATAGTTTCAGAATTTGTTGAATGTTATTGTTGGACCACAGTCCAACTCGACCACAGTGAGTGTAGAATATATATCGGATAGATTATGTGCAGATTATGTCAGATTGTATTTACACAAAGTAATCAAAAAGCAATTGAATTAAAAAAAAGCCTCAATCTGCTGTGTTATGCAACGTTTACGCATGTTGTGTACAACATCCGATTTTAATCTCGTCTTCATCCACTGAACCTGCATGGAAAATGCTATTTAAAGTAACACCAATTTGTGTCAATACAGACACAGCAAAGCCAAAAGAAACATCTCCACTTTGTTATGGGTGGTTGGAGCTTCTTATCTGTAAGTAGGACTGACTTAAAATATGACACAATAGCAAGAGGTTCTTGTGCATTCCCCACTACAGATCTTTATCACCTAGTAATGTAGAGGGCCTCATAGAGATAGCATCAGCCTAGCGTGATACTGCTGCTTAATGGTCAGTAAGGTAGGATTCAGAGGTGGATGAATGGCTGAGATATCTTTGTTCTGTTTACGCCAATGCAGGGTGAAGTACTATTACAGTCTGCGAGTCTTATCACAGTTCGCTGAGTGATTGCCAGACCCAGATCTTACACTGTGAGCTGTAAAACACTTAGACAACAACACTACACCGTAGGTAGCCTCATTATATAACACAGAGAGGGGAGGGGGAGACCGAGAGAGAGAGAGAGAGAGAGAGAGAGAGAGAGAGAGAGAGAGAGAGAGAGAGAGAGAGAAGCAGACATATGGAGAAAGAGGGAGAAAGAGGGAGAAAGAGAGAGAGTTGGCTGTGTGTGTGTGTGTGTGTATGTGTGTGTGTGTGTGTGTGTGTGTGTGTGTGTGTGTGTGCGTGTGTGTGAACAACAACTGGCAGATGGCACGCAAGACCTTCACAGCAGCCCATCTGCCTCTTTGTCATCCCAGATCAGACTCCTTGTCTCAGCCATCTATTTTGACAGTGGAACAAGCCCTCTCTTCAAGACTCGCATGCAAGCCTGTCTAACCCTGCAGGTAGGATCATTAGCCTGGCCCAGGTGTATGGGCCCTGGACAGGGCAGAATTGATGGATATGACAACTCTGGCCTGCAGATTTTCCATGAGGACACTCCTATGGCATTCTTGTCACTGCAATGGAATCCTATGTGTGTTTATGGGAATCATTTAGGTCCCCAAAGATTAATAAAATAACAACAAAAACCTGTGGGCCCCCCAGTATGTGTCCCCTGACTGGCTGGGAGAATGTGGCAAGGTGTGCGTATACCTACCGATCCAAAGAGCGTGCCTCTTTTGGACATGGCTAAGTACAGGCCGGTGCTGACAGATTTGATGGCGACAACTCCCACACTGACTGATCGGATTTCCATTAGGCCTGAAAAAGAGGGAACAGGAGTCTCTGTTAGAAACAGGGGACGGGGAGGGAGTTTCCCCATCAAAAGCCACTCTATCATTACCGATTAGGAAACCAGACGGCCATGTGGGCTCTGGGGATAGTTTTTCCCAAGACAAGAGAAAAAACAGGATATGCACAATGGCCCATTTAAGCGATTCCCTTTGTGAGGATGGCCCTCTACCACCCAGTTACTCAACAATTGGCTCAGTGAGAACTACTGGACGGCAGAGACAAATATGTTCACATTGTATGATCGGCGTCATACAGAAATACGTAGGTTTGTTTGAAAGTCAACTATTTTAAAAGCATACGTCACAGCATAAGCAGTATGTTATACTTGAAATGGAAAGTCATACAGTCCTTTAATACATTCTGAGGAAGTTAGAAACTTAGAAACATGTCCCCTAGCTCCCTGGTGTGCATCCTTCCCTAGCCTGGTGTACAGTATCTGCACCATCTAAGTAGACTGCCTTATACAGCAGCAAAGCCTTATGGGATCTCAGTCTGCACCAATACAATACACTGGTAGTACCAAAGTGGAACGTCACCTGATCCACACAGTGTGTAATTGATTCCAATGCAAATCAGAGACCCTATAAAAACAAATATATTAAGTCCAAAATTACATGAACTATTATCCTTGCATTAAGACGAACTCAATTCAACTTATTGAGTGATTTCTTGATGACATTTTTGCATTTTAGCTCATTTTAAGAGTGTCATAGCAAAGGGTCTGAATACTTATGTACATGAGGTATTTCTGTATTTCAATTGTAATGAATTTACTGAAATCTCTAAAAACCTGTTTTCGCTTTGTCATTCTAAGGTATTGTATGTGGATTGATGTCAATTCAATCCATTTTAAATTGAGTGTATAACACAACAAAATGTGGAAAAAGTGAAGGGGTCTGAATACTTTCCGAAGGCACTGTAGCTATATTTACAGTATCCTATGGAGCTTTCTATACAACCTTGCTATGTTTGTCTCCAGATATGTTTGTTGTCATGGTATTCTTTGATTGTGATGCAATCACTTTTCCAGTGTATACAATACAACTTTATTGGTTAATTTTTCAACTGAAATGACTACGTTTTGCTGTCACAGTACCCAACCCTAGACACAGACCAGCAGTGTCTTCTTTCATATACTGTAAGTACCATCTCTTCTAGCCTCGCCTTGCCAGGATGCTCATATAATGCCAGGATATGGTGTCTAGCTGTGCCAGACTACATCACTCCAGGCCTGACAGTCACACTCCACCCTGATGGTGCCCAGTGTTGTTGACTGGGAGACACAAAGCAGTGTCTGATGGCCACTTAAACTACCTCTTACCCACTCTGCCCCATGAAAGAGCTGGCAGGGCTGTGGGCTAATTGTTTCCTTTGGGCACTGATTGCAAACAAGTCCCATGTGGCCTGGTCTTGATCTGGTTTTAGTCTAGTCTCTACACACACACACACACACACACACACACACACACACATACACACACACATAGACAGACACACACACACACACACTCACTAAAGCACACTGATTGTCATGGCGATAGACGAAAATGTTTTGGAGATGACCTGAGGGTCTTACCGACAAGCTGCCAGCCCAGGGCTTGAATGAATAGGAGCTAATTGCTGGATATGCAGCTCAGTGGGAGGATAACTCTCCTTGGGTTTATTTGCACAGCCTCACCTTCAAAGAGACACTCTGATGTGGCCTTGCTATCTGATCTAAACACAGATCCCTCTACGCAGTGACAGACAGTGTTTTCTTGTCAAGAGAAAGCGCCTTGAGAAAGACCTTTTTCCCCTCCTCCTCCTCCTCCTATGGGCACCAGCGCCTCTGGATGTTCCTGAAAAAGGAAACAAGGCTAACAAATGGGCTGTTGGCTTTGGACCGGGCCTGTAAATACAGCAGCACAACGCGGCGCTGAAGGCCCGTCGCCAGTAGGAAATGAAGTAGGAGCAGTAAACCTCGCGCAGCGCCCAAGTCTCATTGGCCGGACTCGACGGACGGATCTCAGGCGGAGCCACATGTGCTGAACGGGACGGGGCAGAGAGCGAGTTTCCGAGCAGGGATGCTGGCCTGGTGGTTAAACCCATCCAGCGATGAAAAATAAACGCGCTCACCAGGGGTTGAGCAGGTGCTAGTCTCCCTACATTGCCATGTTTCCCCCCATTTGTTTATGTAAATCCAGACTTTGTTTTGAAAGAAATGAGGAAAATGCTGTACTTGGCAGGGAAGCTTGACTTAATATGTTTGGGGATTAAATAATGACTAATATGCCAGTCTCAGATCCCAACTCAAACTGCTGTATAAACGTAACTACAGTTCGTCCACCTGTCTGTGTCTAAAATAGATAGTTCATTGGTATGCAACAGTATCGTGCTTCGCTTGATTAGGAAGGGCAAAGACCTCTGGAACACAGCAAATTATCATCCCATTAATCAGATATTGTGTAACAGACCACCATATACAGTAAGATAGCCAGAGACTGTGTTGACGGTTTCTTTCTGTACGATGTTTAGCATCAGGCCAGACCCTGTTAGGTGCTCACATGCCTACCAGGTGAGGTCATCTACCTGAGACGCAGCGAGAGAAGGTAAACAAACACAGGGCCTGTTGAGGGTCTTTCTTCTCTGACATGAACAACGTGTAAATGAACCCTGTTGCGTTCTCCGCACAGCTGCAGAGAGGCGCGACTCATCCAGGTACCCATACAACACAAACAGCTGCACCCCTCGTCCCCCGTCCCCCGTCCCCCCCCTACCCTCATCCCTCTGATCCTTCAAGGGGCACATTAGCAGCTCACACTTTGATGGCAACGTCCTCCTTTTACGAGCTGTGTTTACAAACACTGGGCATTATGGTGGCAGCTAGGAGCGTGCAAGCAACTCATAAGCAATTAGGGCCATGCTGTCTGGCTGCTGATTGGAGCTCACTCTGGGTTTATGAGGATTTGTCCAGGCCAATGAAAATTGCTAGTGCCTGAAAGTGCTGCTGGCTCTAATTGCCATCATTTGAGTTCCAAGCACAGTAGGAGCAGTCATGTTCATCAGTCTGATATACTGCATAGACCATGTAATGAGATGGCCATGCAAAATGATGGCGTTTACTCTTTACATGAACCCTTGAAACTTGACGTTTTGTAGAGAGGACGGTTTTGATATCAGAGAGAAAGAGAGAGAAAGACTTCCATAGACACCCACGTTAAATGGCATCAGTCTCCCCATTCCCTCCCATTCTTCTCATCTCCCCTCTGTTTATTCCATCCATACATGCCGACGTCAGCTGCCAACTACGACGAGATCCAGCTAAGAACATGAGATGGGGGTTTTAACATTGTTTAGAGAAATCGCTCGGTCTCTGGACGCTTGACCAGACACCCATAAAGGCCAGTTAGATCCATATAACTCTTGGTCCCCTTTGAAAAGCCAGGCCATTGTGTTCAAAGCTGGCGGCAGAGTGAGGTATTCTAAGGTATTAAGAGAGTTTTCTAACCTTTACATGCTGAAATCCCAAGGTCACCCAACACTGGGGCAGCTGCAACCTGAGATAAGGCTTCAGACTCACTGAAATGGATGAGCTTTTATTTGACCTTATTTGTACTGAGGGCCAATAATCCAGCATCCAACAAGCTTATGAGAATTTAATCCCGTTACACCCACATACAAGTAACTGAAAATATCATGTTCTATTTGTGCAATAAATGTTTGGTTTCTGCTTCTTTTTTTTTTAACGGAACTATAGAGGAAGTAATGAATTAAAAAAAAGAGAGTTATTTGCAATCAAATTGCAGTTGAAATTCTGCTATGCATGATTGTGTCAGTTGGTTCCATTGAGTTGATGGAAGCGGTGCTTTTGGCTTCCCTCTCGTCCTTGGCAAGATCTCTTAACCTTTGACATGTTTGGGCCGGAGCTGTCAATAAGCTCAAGCTGCTATTACAAGCAGATCCTGCCCTATACACGCCTAGTCAAGTGTGGACTGACCATTTTTTTCATCCTCTATGGGATTTTTAAAAGCATAGAAGAAGCCTTTTGCCCAGTCTTTTTTTTTTTTTTACTCTTTCCCTTTTCTTTCTTCCCCCCTTTTTTGGAAGTGAGCCCATCGTCAGATCATTCAGCCTTTTCTGACCTTGAAAAAAAAAAAAGCAGAAAGGAAAGAGAGAGACACTCTCTCACGGGGTTCCTTTTGTCAAACTCATGCTATGGGGGAGGAGGGAGTGGGGAGAGGGTGTAGGTGCTGGTAATAAGGGGGGGTGGAGGGGTGGGGGGGGGGTGGGGGGCATCGGGGAGGGGGGGTAGTCATAAAACTGTCGCCTCCAACTGCCCCGGCGTCCCCCAATAAGTCTTTGTCACTCACCTGAGAGGTGAAGGGTGGACAAGATCTTACTAATGAATCAGCTTTTTGTTGAGCCCCCAAAAAATGTTCCCTCCCATCACAATTAAAAAGCTGCAGGATAAGGGAAAACCGAGTGAAAGATTTTCTCCTCCTTTCCCCCTTCTCTTCTGGGGTTTTTTTTCTTCTTTTTTTTGGGTTCTTTAATTTCTTGGGTTGCCCCCTTCAGTAGCCCTCCACGGCCCTGTGCTCGACCAGGAGAGAGCCTGGGAATCTCTGAGCTCCTGCTGGGCTCCTGCTCTTGATTGACATACCTTTTCAATTATTTCACAGTTTGCCTTTTTAAATGGAGAGGGCCCTGTTGTTTTTTTTTCTCTGCCCTCCTTTTCAAAACACAAGCTTTTCATGTTGGGTCTTCGCTGCCGGGCCTAATGGCTGTGACCAGCACCTTTGATCTGCCTCTGACCCCCTCGAAGGGCCGGGGACTGGGCTAAGCAAAGGAAGGGTCTGTGTGTGTGTGTGTGTGTGTGTGTGTGTGTGTGTGTGTGTGTGTGTGTGTGTGTGTGTCTGTGTGTGTGTGTGTGTCTGCCTGCATGATTAAGTAAGGGGGGGGGGACAAAGGCAGCATCACTCACTACTACTTTAAACACCTTGAAAGATTACCATGAGAACAAGCTTTTTGGGAGGCCATGATAGGTGGTTTAGAAGGAATAGAAATGAATGGTTAGATATGGTTACATGGCTAGAACAAATATCAAATTGTCATCATACCTGCGTAGTAACACTGTATTGAGCCTAGTAACAACATTGTAATAATACACTGTTACATAGTAATTAGGTAATAACTTGGTAAATGGAGTTGAGTGGTTTGTGTTATTAGTGTTATTACACAAATGGAATAAAGATCAATCCACTCAACCACTTAACTCCATTACTATGCAATAACAAAGCAATTAATAATAATCGCAATAGCACGTTAATACAATATTCTTACTAGAGTAGTAAGGCAAAAAGTGTAAAGTGTAACTGAGTATTATTTTTGATATTTTGTTATTTAAGTCAAACTTGGCCATGTCAGCCTTTATCGTAATAGTCAAACTGCTTGGTGAAATAAAGGACAACGGGACAATGGACCCCTCTTGGCCTTTCCTCATCCCTGTTTATGAGTATCTAGTGCTTCTTCGGCATCTCAAGACCCCCTTCTTTTGTGTGGAGCTGGAGAGGCAGTGGAGGGGGGGAACAGAGGCAGTGAATAGTGAGCTTAACCTCACACCCCAGTGGCTTCTGGCTTCTCCTTGTTGGCTGGCGCTGTGTGAAAGGCAGTGGAGGCTGATGGAGGTCGGAATCAGAAGACGGGTTCATTGTGATGCATGGAATGGAATGAGGAATGGTATCAAACGTTCCATACCATTCCTCATTCCATTCCGTGCATTATAACGAACTCGTCTTCTGGTTCCCTGGTGAGAGGGTGGTGAGCGAGGTTGGGGTCAATTCATTTTTAATTCAATTCAACAATGCAAATATAGGGCATTTATTCTCAGTGATACGTAAACACATTGAAAATGAGAAGCTAATCGAAAGTTGTTTTTTTTATTCTTGATTTACAATTTCAAATCTCATTTGGAACTGACCGAATTGCAATCAAAAGGACCCCCAACCCTGGTGGGGAAGGGGGTCTCCTCGGTGTCTCTCCTGCTTTGCCTCCCTCATCCACAGGACAATCTTCACCTGCAGCCTTATTGATAGTATGCCAAAGAAATTGATTCAAACAGACAATACAAGTCTCATCCACACCTAGAATAAGACAAGACCGGAGACATAAAATCCCTGAGTGAGTGGAGAAAAATAAAACCTTCCTCATCACTTAATAGCCCATTAAAAATACAAACATAATCATCTAGTTGGTGTCAGTGGCGCTTCCACCTGATAATGCCGACCCACATGGCCATGCGGTTACGGGCCTGAGGCATTGGTGACAGATCAGATCAGGTACGGTTCAAGGCCAAAAGCATGTCACTGTCACCGCCAGGTTCAGCTGGTGTCTTTCAACGTGTGCTGGGGGCACCAGAGGTAGCACCGGTTACCCCGACGGTGTACCTCAGCGTTCTGTCGACAGGAATCCAACAAAGGTAATGCGAGAGCCCAAAATGTTCCCAAAAAGTGTTGACGACAGTCTGCAATCTCCCTTGTGATTGCACTGCAACATTTACACACTGACTCGTCTAGCTGTAAATCCCCACAACGGAACCCTCAAATGTCAAAGCTTGAGTTTTGTGCTCAGGTATGTAGAATTTCAATACAATCGATGGGATGGCTTGGTCTCCTCTAGCTTTCAGATGTGATTGATAGACACCCTCTTACCAACAGTAACAGAGAAGTAATCAACATAATAGGAATATGATAAACGATACTCTCAGCAGCACAGCGATTTCCTATTGGATCGCGGTGTCCACCCTCTGACAGCTCCACCACTAGATTTAATATCCAGCCAGTTCATATTGATAGATGACTGATAGATGGGGAAGGTCTTGTCAGGGGACACAGTGCATTTCAGCTATGTTAGCTGAATTTACTGGAAGCCTGATAATTCTATCATGGCTATGTGATACTGCCCCATTGATGACTGTTTTTTAATGAGTGGCTGACTGACTGTATGGAACCTGATCTTCCATTAACTTCCTTGTCTGACAGTGTTGGGGCTGGAGAGAGAGAGAGAGAGAGAGAGAGAGAGAGAGAGAGAGAGAGAGAGGGATCGCTTACAGGAGACACAGTGGTCTGCTGGGAGAGGGAGACTAGGCTAACCCTCACATACAACGTTGTAATTGAGTCAGGGTACATGAACTCTCTGTACACCGAGGGAGAGACAGGAGTGATATATTATTAAACAGTGTTAAATATGACTGTATAGTGTATATAACTACACCACACACTTGCATTACATTTGGCAAAGCCAGGTAACCACTTGTCACAATGATATACTGTCCATGATTAATGGCATGCGTTGGACGGTGACAGCTTAGCTAAGGTACCAACCCTTGTGTATACTCTTTGAACCATGAGAAAACAGAGAGGATGGCAGATTTAGGCCTTACGACGTCCTGTGTGCGTGATTGGGCTGCCTCTTACATCATTACATGAAAGTAAAGATGGAGACATTTTATGTTACTGCAGGGAGAAGAGGCAGAGCCGGGCTTGTTTACCCATGTCAGAGTGCCTGTCTGCTACTGGTGCCTGTGGACATCCCACATCTCTTTCCCATTAACCCGTGTCTGTGAGGAGGGGTCAGGGACAGACAAACAGACAGACAGACAGGAAACAGCCTTGATCAGCCTCAGTCAGTCACACAGCCCTCTGCTGCTGCTGAAATTAGAGGACACAGACTAGCTCGCAGAGAGGTGCCAGGAAGGGCAGAGAGAGAGAGAGAGAGAGAGAGAGAGAGAGGGAGAGGGAATGTGAGAGAGAGAGAGAGAGAGAGAGAGAGAGAGAGAGAGAGAGAGAGACACCCGGCCCCTACCATGACTGCATGATTGAGAATTACAGTTGGAATTACAGTTGGAAGTGGGCATCTGCTGAAATATCAGCCTCAGAGATGCATTTAGAAGGTAGAGAGAGAGAGCCCTTGATTAGCCAATTGGGAGAGCATTCACCAAGGACTGTTTCCCATAAATAGAGGTCAATGAGGTTTACTCAATGTCAGACAGTAAATAGTGTAGAACTGGATATCTAGCCTTGAACATGCAAAATCAATGCACCATAACCAGTATCAATTCATGGAGAAAGTAAGATTCATTTTGGGTTTTTTTCCATGGAATCACAGCGTAATAAAAAACACATCTTTCATCAAGTTGGTTTTATTGTTGTAATTTGTTCAAGATATATTACTGCTAGGTTGGATAATGGAATACATGATTATATAATGTATTATGATGTATAATACAGATACACTCTATTTCCACCAGCAGTTTCAGGAGGAAAGCGAGCAACATTGTACAGTACAGGGTGACCGAAGGATTTGTGACCTTTCCTTTTTAATGCTGGTGTTTTCTTTTAACAACGACACGCTCCATAACTAATGTTCCTGTCAGACGTTCACCCCGGTTTTATGCTGATATACATACGGTGTGATGTCCTCACCTGTTTACTGGAAGGACTGGTGCTGGACAGCAGTATAACATTAACAGTCTCTTTAACGGTGTCTGTGACAGGCTGCCACCCTCGGTGCTCCACAGCCAGGCTATAGGGCAGTGCTGTGGTGCAGCTGTGGGACCGAGGGGCCGGGAGACGGCCTCAGGGCAGCGCCTGGTGTCTCCGGACATGCATCATACCTATTAAGTCTCACAAGGCAACGATGATTTATTCATCCCACCCATACGGCGAAGAGACACGTCTCCACGGAGCTGGGCCGAGCTGCTCCCTCACACACGGACACACAGACGGAGGCGCACACACACAGACACACACACACACACACACACACACGCACACGCACGCACACACACACACACACACACACACACACACACACACACACACACACAGACGGAGGCAGACACACAGACGGAGACACAAACACACACACACACACACACACACACACACACACACACACACACACACACACACACACACACACACACACACACACACACACACACTTCAATAGTCATGTATATTGCCTTCTTTTATTTCTTTTCAACTTTACATTTCTAAAGCCAGCATTGCAGGAGAAGAAATCTACAGTATAACATAACTTGACCAGCCCTCCCTGGTTCCCCACATGTTGGATAGTTACATCCAAGCCATCTAATGTAGCCAATGTATCCAGCTACTTGGCTTTTGCCTACCAGTTCTATTCTTCAAATGAGGTAAGACCGTCCGGGACTTTTGGCTTCCAGGGGACTCTAGCAAGTGATAAAGATACTCATGGCTAATTTAGCCCTGTCATTTCTGGGCAGTTCTGCTCATTCCTCATAGTTATTGATGTTGTTATTATTCGACATTATTCATTATTATTATTCAACAGCCAAACATTTCTTAAAAACCAGTGACATGGGTAATTACGAAGCAGAATAAAACAGAACAGTTTGCAGCACATTCTGGTACATGTGCTACCATAGAATATAATACAGCACCTCTACTGCCACAAGCATACACACCTCCTACACACACACACACACACACACACACACACACACACACACACACACACACACACACACACACACACACACACACACACACACACACACACACACACACACACACACTGTCCGGGGGTATGCCTCGTGTGTGTTCTTCAGACCATCACGTGATTGTAGGTATACAATTATGCTGTGTAAGCGGTGCCTGTGAGGAAATAGGCCGCAGGAAGAGGGGGTCCGGATATGCCTGTGTCTGTGTGTTCCCTCCCATGCGGTCCCAGCCCGCCCAACAACAAGGCCGATGGACAGAAAGGAGTGGGAGAATAAAGGAGCTGGCAGAGCGCTCTCCTTCCCTGCCCAGATATCCACCGCTGTTCCCACATTCCTGCAGGCCTCTGGGGGGACGGGAGCAGTGATGGGGCTGATAACATTATTTCTTCTCTGTCTTTTTAATCTGTCAGTCCACACTCGCTGCCCTCGCCGCCTATCCCATCCCGCCCTGTGTTAGGAGCTGTGTTATGTTTCATTAGAAGAGGAGATTTTTTCTGCACATACTGTACGGTACGGAACACCGCACTGGACTGTGGGACTGTGGGACACATGGGTTGGCTTTATCATTGTTTGTCACATGGTTAGGCCTGCACTTGTTGCAGTCACTGTGCCTTACGCGTTCATCTTGATGAGGGACAAGACTTGACACAAGACTTTATGATTGTGTTATCTTTGATGGTTTTGATGTACGTACTACTGCCAGTGTACGTGTGATGTTTTGGTTGTAAAGTCTATGTATTTTTGAATTGAGTCATAAATTAATAAATTCATTCATTCTTCGTTCGGGAAGGAACATAGGACTGGTTGTGAGGTGTTCCTCTGCTTGGGCTGCTGTTGCAATCATGGGAACCCATTCTTTCATTGTCTTCAACTGTAACCCCAGATGAGTAGAGGGAGACACCTGCTCTACTGTGGGCTTCACTGTGCCTCTTTGCAGTGCACCTTTACGAGAGCAAAACACTGGTCCAAAAATGAATGTATGTAATGATGCAGGCTGTAAAAGACTTGCTCTAAATGAATAGCCCAATAGCATCTTGAATCTCTGTGTAAAAGCGTACGGCGGAATGCCCCTGGCTCACCATGAGGGACATTGATTCCATGTATTTTCCCACAGTGAGCGATATTCAGGTCGCAATGGAGGGAGGTGTGCCGTGCAGGCCAGGGTCTACTGCCACTGCTACTGAGCCTGTGTGAACAGCCCTGCCTGCCTGCTGAACCACTGAAAGCTGACTCTCCCACACTCCCTCGGCCCCGTTCCTGGCCGTGAGGGGTGACATTCTCTCACACACAATCCAGGGCCCAGTAGGTACAGTTTCAGCTAGGGCTCACTCTGCTCTCGGCCCTGTTTCCCCCTTTATGCTGCTCCTACGGGAGAGAGAGAGAGAGAGAGAGAGAGAGAGAGAGAGAGAGAGAGGAGCGCTCCAGGGATTAGCCAGGTCCTTCAAAGGCCATTAAAGCAAATGACAGGTATCCTGTTACGGCTGCTGTGCTGGGACGGGCCAGGTGAGGAGCGCAGGGGCCACGCAGGAGAGCAGGGGTCAGCTTGGGACAAAAAGACAGGGCCAGCATGGGCCCCACTCTATCTGACTCTCTCCCTTCTCTCCCTTCTCTCTGCAAACAGGGACACCAGCATTTATGAATGGACCGCTTGATGGGACCTAGGAGACATTGTCTCATGCTGGTAACTTTAGACGTTGTTACAGATTTCTTTTTTCTAGTCTACCGTGTCTTTCTACTCATGTGGGCATGGCTTGCCCGGAGAGATAATTGCTTCTAATGAATATAGAAAAGACTTTATGTCGCAAAAACATGACTACTAGTAGTGGCTATGTACACATGTTACGATGACTACAATGCTGCTACACACAGAATACATTTAGACAGTATCTCTGCCAGAGAAGCCTTGCTCTCGGCTAAACAATCTTATTGAATTGCATTTTGATAGAGGAGGTTTACTAATAGGAGCGACACACCATTGAAGTTTATCAGTACATCTATGTATCTGTCTAGATCAATCTATTGGGCAGTGTGTCAGACATTATAAGACAGATACAACTGATTATGCTGCAGAGATGGCCATAGGGAGTTCCGCATCCTGCCATTTTCTCTGGACAACACACACACACACACGCACGCTGCCCCTCGGCCACTGCTACAACACACACACACACACACACACACACACACACACACACACACACACACACACACACACACACACACACACACACACACACACACACACACACACACACACACACACACACACACACACACAAACATACACAAACACACACAAACACACACAAACACACACACCGCTGCCCCACCCGGTGTGGAGGAGGACAATCTAGTAGAGCTGCGGAAGTGTTTCATTAACCAATTACCGCTTGCAGATAAAGCACGCGTTCCCACAGTCTACAGGGCTGGGGATCAAATGTGAACAATAAGCCCATCCCCTCCAGCCACAGATTAGTCTGTCTGATTTATTTTAAGACAGACTCAATCCTTCAGAATCAGGACCTGCAAACGTATCTGACCCAGAAACACATCTGTACAACTCAGCCAAAGAACCTCTGAAACAACACGGCAGGAAAACTGGGTAAAGATAAGTGTAATCACTTATTTGTAATCACAAGAACTGACGAACGGTAGGTAATACTTCACATACGGAGCACCACCAGCACAGTGTATCAAAATGCTAACTAACTAACCACTGAAAAACATCAGCATAAGGTATATTTTAACAGCGATTAGTAGAGAAATCCTATTTCTGCCACACTCATAGATGATCATAGGGATGACGTAATGACGTAATCCAGCATGCTCTCACTCTCCATGCTAGTAGGATCATGAAAACAGAGTTCCTTTGGCATGCTGTGAGTAATGTGCAATGGAACAGCAATCAACCTATTAGGGACCTCCAGCATACCGAATCAGAGAACAATCATCTAAATACGCTAATCAAACCTATAGAGGCATGGAAGGGGCAGACCTGCCTGGGGACATGGACAGAGGAGGAGGGGGGGGGGGGGGGGGGGTGCAGGGAGGGGAGGCGGGGGGCGGGGGGGGGGGGGGCGGATAGAGAGAGGGGCATAGGGTCTGAGTGGTGGTGAGGATGAGGGGGGGCAGCCCTACCCAGGGAAGAAGGGGGAGGGGTAGAGGAGGGGTGAGATTGAGGAAGGGGGGGGGGGGGGGCAGCCCAGGGAAGAGGGGAGGGGTGGCGGTTGGGGAAGCTGACTGTGTGGGGGGCAGGAGAGGAGAGGTCGGGGGGAGTGGGTGGTGAGGCTGAGGGATTGGGAAGGTGAAGGGGGTTAACGAAGACCACCGTCTGGTCGTCCGTCTGTGCCTGTGTGGTAAAGAGAGGGGGCCGCAGTCTGACCCAGAGAGAAGGGCTTTTCTTTAATCAAGGAGAGGGGGGTGCGGGAGGGGGGCTGGGGGGGCAAACTACCTCCAAATCATGCATCACATCCGTAACGAGTGAGAGGCACACTATCAAAGGCTTCACAGATAGTTACGAGCAGATTCGCCCAGCAGAGCGCTTTGTGACTCACAGCTTCTGCAGTTTCCTGCACTTTGGTATCAAAAGGGGGCCGGGAATACAAATCTGAGGTCATTCCCTCTGTGCCACTAAATTGCAGTAGAGTTGCATCTGCAGCTGGTTTGCTGTCCAGACGTAAGCCCCCCCCCCCCACCCACCCACCCCCCACTCCCCACCCCCCACTGCCTCGAGACACACACACACACACACACACACACACACACACCCACCCTGACTGGAAACAGAACCAGAGCAAAAAACAAGTTCTCTGGTTGTTTACAGTTTCCTACAGTACCTTCATCTTTCGGCGGCCCCCTTGAAAAACAAAAAACCTGCTTCAGTAATTGAGGACCAGCCACATCTGAACCTAGCCAGAGTCTGTCAGGTTAAACACTGGGGTTACACCCCAACCTGCCGCTAATGTCATTACAAACCACAGGGTCGTGCTCATACTAAAGGATTTCATTATCTCATTTTAAACCTCCCTGATTTCCTGTGATTAACCCTCTCCAGCCCTGAGATGCCACCTGGCATCTGTCTCTCTTTTGAACCACCCTTTTTCCAAAATGGAGGGGATAGTAAAAACAGGGTCTGGCAGCGTTGCTGTGACAACGGTGAGGAGGAGGGAGTGGTGTGTGCGTGTGCGTGTGCGTGTGCGTGCGCGTGTGTGTGTGTGTGTGTGTGTGTGTGTGTGTGTGTGTGTGTGTGTGCGTGTGTGCCTGTGTGTGCCTGTGTGTGCCTGTGTGTGCGCGCGCGTGTGCATGTGCATTCAGTGCTTTGTGCATTCATGTGTGTGTGTGTGTGTGTGTGTGTGTGTGTGTGTGTGTGTGTTTATGTGTGTGTGGATGAGGTTGGCTGGCTCGGGAGGTTAGAGCAGTAGAAGGTTCCACTGGGTGAATAATATGACACGGAATAGTCTCCCTGCCCTGCGCCTGCCCTGTATTTACATTATTAAAATGAGACAGGCAGACAGGGAGGTGACAGGCTTCACAAGAGGGAAATCAGGGCCCTGTCAGAACTGTCACTTGCTCCACTGGCCAAAAGGCCCTGACCCCAATCCTATCCACTGCAGGGGAGGAGAGAGAGAGAGAGAGAGGGAGGGAGGGAGAGAAGGAGAGAGAGAGAGAGAGAGAGAGAGAGAGAGAGAGAGAGAGAGAGAGAGAGAGAGAGAGAGAGAGAGGTGTGTGTGTGTGTGTGTGTGTGGGGGGGGGGGGGGTCCCCCTGTCTGTTCATCCATACTGTTCACACACACACATGCACACACGCACACACGCACACACACATGCGCACACACACACACACACACACACACACACACACACGTCAACTGACTAATGTTGCCGCCACTGCAACTGTCACACTGGCAAAGATGTGGCAAAAGCCTGCAATTTTAAACACATCTAAATATTCTGTCTGGGGATGCCTTGCTACGGATGGGTGCTGCAGGCTTTGAGGGGACATTGTCATTGCTCACAGTCCGTGCCACAGTGTGTCTGCCGACTCCCATTCTTCATGAGTCATTATTAAGAAAGATGCAAAGTTATCTGATATCTGAAAGTAATGCTTTTACTGCTCTCTCATTCACAATGCTTCTAAAGAATAAGCCTTGGGGCAGGATCAGGATGAGGTTAATAATGACAGTAAACTGAGTGTGTGTGTGTGTGTGTGTGTGTGTGTGTGTGTGTGTGTGTGTGTGTGTGTGTGTGTGTGTGTGTGTGTGTGTGTGTGAGCGTGTGTGCATGTGTGCGTGTGTGCGTATGTACGTGTATGTGTTCATGTGTGTGTGTGTGTATGTACGTGTATGTGTTCATGTGTGTGTGTGTGTGTGTGTGTGTGTGTGTTTTAAATGAGATCCCAGACTGAGATACACTTCCACTCGGTGCTTTAACTCCCTGAAGAGAGAGCCTCCTAACACCCCAACGCTTTGTGACCACCCTCTGTGCTTTAATGAGGAGCATGGCCTCTTTGCCCCCACACACACACACACACACACACACACACACACACACACACACACACACACACACACACACACACACACAGGCATGTGTGTACACCCCCCCCCCCCCCCACACACACACACACACACACACACACACTCAAAGCCATCTGAATCTACTATAAGGTGCGGTCTGGTCCACATTATGCATTAGGGGAAGAAAATGCACATCTTTTTCAGTTTAGAGTCCACTTCATGCTCCTACAATGGCACAAGTATAAACACAGCACATGCATTCTACAACACATACGTGCCAGTTCACAAAGATCTCTAACACGCTACTCACATCCAGCTCATGCTCAGTTAGCTAAATGGCTTCAGAGATAAAAAACAGGTACTGTACGTAAGGATGACGAGTGTGTATGTGTGTGTGTGTGTGTGTGTGTGTGTGTGTGTGTGTGTGTGTGTGTGTTAGTTTGATGTAGTTCAGGGAGGCAGGCAGGGTGCATGGTCTCAGCCTGGTGGTTTGCAGAGACCTGCATGTGAGTTTCTGTTTTCTGTTTGCAGCCTTTCACATTTTCATTCATTATCCAGCAAAGAATTCTTACTTCAGACTTCTTAGACTGTATGTACAATACGGAACTAGTTCAGGGTAATTGTCTAAGCCCTCTCATTACTCTGCTTTGTGAAAACTGTACCAACGCTATACACACTGCACCTGTTCTCTGCTTCTCTCTCTCTCTCTCTCTCTCTCTCTCTCTCTCTCTTTCTGTGTGTGTGTGTGTGTGTGTGTGTGTCGGTGCTCTGTCTGTCTGGGTGTGGTACAGAGAGAGACCAGGGTTCAGCTATCAGTCTCTCCCACTCTCTTCTGTCAATCTCTTACACGAAACATTATCATGAAACATGCCAGCAGTTTCCTCACACCGGCATACAGTATCTGGGATTATTGCCATGTTTGCTTACACAAACCCCAGTATAATCATACGTATAATCATGAGTCACACTGATTATATAGCACTGATAATGCCCAGTAAAAGTAGCCATTTTTGTTGACTGTCAAAGCTCATGAGTCATGACAGGCTGTCATTTCCAGTAGATTTGACTGTACGCTGTGACTCAACTTCACCACCCTCCTTCCATGTGTTGTAATTAGTCGGATACACACTTGATTATACAGTACGCACCAGGGGAGGCTGGTGGAGGTAGAAATCGGAGGACAGGCTCATTGTAATGCATGGAATGGGATGAGGAATGGTATCAAACACACTCAGATTTCTACCTCCACCAGCCTCCCCTGGTACACACTAGGAGCCGTTGATAAAGTCAGTAATTCAGTTGCCTGACAGCAGGTCAATATTTACTCACAGGTTTACTGATGTGAGGACTTGGGTCCTGGTCCAGAGAGCTTTCCACAACGCCCAGGCCCGTCCTCTACAGACTGATGAGGCACGTCGGACTCGGGCGGGTCTCTCTGGCGAGGGCCCAGACTGCAGCAGGAAAAGGGTGTGGGCAGGCCCAGACTTACCTGAGTGTAGCAGGAGGGCACGTGGCATCCAAGCCAAGCCCTGTTTTTACGGCTGCTTATTGCTTCCTTTATGATTTGTCTGATGGGTATCTGTCTCACTGCGAAGGGTGGGTAGGTTATTGCTTTTCTTACTGTTACTGTTCTGTACTCCGATCCGGCTCCCTGTGATTCTTAGGGTCAAATTTGTACACCTTTCAACTCTGCAGTAACTCAGGCATGACTTCGTTCAATGATGCCAAGTTGGGGTTTTTTTCATTTCTTTCGACAGAACTGAACTCCTCTCCTTTTGGCTTCCTTTCTTCCTTGGCCAATAGCTAAATGCTTTCCAAGACGTGATGTCTGGCTCCGTCCGAAACTGGGAGGTGAGAGTCTTTATTGGAAAAGGTCAAAACAAAACCATTAAAAGCCCGATCTGCATGAAGGATTGGCCTGAGGGAGAGCCTGCCCTCTGCCTTCTCCGCACTGCACCTCCACTTAGAGAGAGAGAGAGAGAGAGAGAGAGAGAGGGAGAGATGGAGAGAGAGAGAGAGAGAGAGAGAGAGACACAAAGAGAGGGAGAGATGGAGAGAGAGAGAGAGGGGGGGGGGAGATGTAGAGAGAGAGAGAGAGAGAGAGAGAGAGAAAGATGTAGAGAGAGAGAGAGAGAGAGAGAGAGAGAGAGAAAGATGTAGAGAGAGAGAGAGAGAGAGAGAGAGAGAGAGAGAGAGAGAGAGATGTAAGAGAGAGAGAGAAAGGGAGAGATGGAGAGAGATGGAGAGCAAGAGCGAGAGAGAGAGAGAGAGAAAGAGAGATGGAGAGCAAGAGCGAGAGAGAGAGAGAGAAAGAGAGAGAAAGAGAGAGAGGGAGGGAGGCCTGATTTAAGCTGAGAAGTAGTGAGTGCTGGTGACACTATTTCCTTTGGCAGATGATTCCCAGCATATGGTGCTGCATGAGTAAGACTGGCTGACTGTCGGTTCCCAGCTGATCTAATTAATACTTATTTTACGCCTTTCAGAAAAAAGTCCATAATACTAACAGTGCTAATGACTTCTCATTGAGGAAAACGCTGAGCTCTATTCCCCTCTAAAAAGTTACAGCTTGGCTCGCAGGCCGGGTATAACACTGCACTGCCTACTGTAATGTACTGGAGGTCATTACAGTGGTGTATGAGGAGGCTAAATCATTTAGGGAGCAGGTCTTGGACTCCATCAGATACAGTATATTGGTCTGGGTGAAGGGAACATGGAGGGAAATGTTTTCCTTCTCATTTTGGCCTCTAGATCACCGGGTGAGTTACGACTCAATGTAACTGTCTTGTATCGCACTCCTCAATCAAAGGCGATTGTTTCAGCGTTCCCACAATTAGAGCTCTTCTTTCTATTCTTTTCCCTCAAAGTCTATGGAGATTATGTTATGGACAAGACAGTTTTTTTTCTCTTTGATTGCTTTTTCTCTCAAATTGTCATTTAAAAAAACGGCAATGCACATGTATACTCTCTTTTATAAACTAGCCAGGTCTTTTAAACAAGTTCCTCGTTGGCAGTGGAGCCGTCTCCGTTCTTGTTCTCTTTCAGATCGGCAGGATGTACAAAGCAGTAGGATGTCAAAAGGAGTGGGCTCTTGGAGCCAAAGTCAGACTCAATAAACCCAGTGATGAACCCAGTAAAAAGCCGAACGGAGCCAGACTGCGGTTGTTAGCTGCTAATTGCTACATTTTTGGGGGCCATTCATGATATCAAACTCCCGTGTTAAAAGCCAGCGAGGTTAGACTAATTAGAGTGCCACTGCCACACTTTTCCCCCAACATTCCCAGGGTGTGTGTGTGTGTGTGTGTGTGTGTGTGTGTGTGTGTGTGTGTGTGTGTGTGTATGTGTGTGTGTGTGTGTGTGTGTCAGTTTGTGTGTGTCAATTTATGTATGTGTGTGTGTGTGTGTGTGGGTCTGTGTGTGTTTTATTTAGATTACGGCCTCTCTATGCCAGGAACAGCTGGCAAGAGGACGGTTTTCATCGTTTCCCACTCGGTCCAGAGCCGCTGTCCTTATTGGGCAGGACCATAAAGGCAGGATATGTGGGATTTTCCCCTCCTGTTGGCACCAGATTGTCCAAGAAGCCCCTTGGAGGTTGAAACGCCGCAGAGCGGAGAAAAACCTTGCATAAGGTCTAATGAGCCGTGGGAAGAGTTCCAGCTCTCCTACCTTTTAGATGCCTCGTCCACAATACTAAGCAGAGCACACCCCGACCCGACCAGCGCTCTCCCACCCTCATCAACATGGGTGACCTCCCTGTACAAAACACCCTGTCCTTACTCCAGCCAGGTGCTTCCTTTTTTAGCTTTGCTTCAGCTCGATGCTGTTGATCCAGTCACACATCTGAAGTCTGAGTTCTGCTAGCATTAACGATGAGTCACAAGGAGGAGAATGTTCAAGACAGAATAGAACCTTCTCGCGGAATACCCTGGGTCTAGTGTAATGTCGACCACAGGAGCAGGTGTATGTCTACAGCAACAAAATAGAAGGACAAAGATATAAGGCAACATGCTTTATGAGGAATATACACACTCTTCATTTAATCAGTGAGTGGGGTTCCTATCATTGCTATATACGGTGCCCTGCGTAAGTGATGGGGCAGTGAAGCATTTTTTGTTCTTTTGGCTCTACACTCCAAAAGTTTCGATTTTAAATCTGTGAGGTTAGAGTAGAGATTCTCAGCTTTTATTTGATGGTATTTGTGTACATATTGGTTTCACCATTCAGAAATTACAATACTTTTTGTGTTCATTGGTGGCGCAGTCAGTTGCTAAAGTGGAGATGTGTTTCAGTGTTTTTCGGACCTGTGTCGGGTTTACTTTTTCACAGACACACTTGCCTTGGACGTGCGTGTATGCTTGTGACTTGTTTCACTTCAGTAAAAAAACAAAAAACAACGAATATGCTTCTTACGTGGCTTGTGGGCTATGACAAAAATTCTGTCCCAGGGAGAAGACTACATATGATATTAGGAAATAATAGAAACCGAAATCGTTGTCCAAAAGAGTCTTATTTTGCCAGACGGAGTATAGTAGTGTAGTAATTAGGTGCTCATATGGTAAGGCTGTGCGGTTTATGTTATTACACAAGTGGATTAAAGAACAGTCCTTATTCCTTATTCCACTTGTGTAATAATATTAACCGCTCAACTCATTGACTATGCAATTATGTTATGCAAAAAGATACTACTGTACTACAGTATGTAATATCATATTAATTAATACCATTCCACACCATAAAACCATACTATATTAATGTTGAATGTCAGACACACATCACACATGGGGACACGGCTGAGGTCAATGTGGAGCTGCTTTAGTTGCATGTACAAAAATCCATCCTGTCTTTTTCTAATTTGCCCAATTCAAGTTCAACTCAGTCCTCCTTCTCGCCCAGTGAGTGACAGTTTCCCCTCTCTAAAACAGGTTTGAATAATTTCCACAACATATTCTAGCGGGGTGGAAGATTTTCTTCCTAGGGGTCCGGTCCAAGTTAAATACACTCATGGACTCATTGCAAAGGAAAACTCTAACATCAAAAAGCAAGATGTTGCACAGCAAGGGAAATTCAGTAAACACGGCACACCGACTGGTGAAAGGTTCCTGATGAAGAGAGGCAAAGCGGCCTGACACATAGCAAGGTGGCCCTATTTTAACGCGAGTGACTTCTCTGATTATACTTGTCGAATGACCTTATTTCCTCAGGTTGAATGCGCTGTCATAGCCTGGAGGCCGGTCAAGCGTTTGATGCCCTCAGCCACACACACACACCCATAATATCAACAGTGCGTCCTTTTCAAGCGAGATGCAAAAATGGGCTCATGCGTTGGCATAGCCGGCCAACTATATTTCATAAGGACCTGAAAGACATGAAAACAGAAAAAAATCTTAAAGAAAAACAAGTTTGGCCCAAGCATAATCATTCAATATGTATTTAGAACTTGACTGGGGCTGGCGGAGGGACATCAAGCATCATGCTATGATTATACTCTTTCCTAACAGCAGTTTTTCTACGACAATAATTGGCCTGAGCAGTTTATCACGTGGCGGTGGGTCCAAGCCTCTGCCTCGGCCGCAGCAGCTGCTGTGCTCTGGCTCTGCCTAATTGGTAAGGTATGACCTATGACCCCGGGACAGGATATGATGCTACCTACTCTCGGTGCTTTTGTAAACACCTTGATTTGTTTTTCCCTTCGATCATTCTGGCTCTACCATTGGCTAAAAGAAAAACATGCAGAGCCTCAATCACTCCAAAAATGTCTCTTCTCATTATTATTCCAACGGGTTATTCTTAGCGCCATGGTGACACAGTCGTTTGTCATCAGAAAGGCCCAGCCTACTTAGCCTGTGTGGTTTTACAAGCTGTCCACGGGTGGCTGAGGTTGACAGGCAACTTATCACCGTTGATGGCTATCTACCTGATTTGATTAACAAATACTTCAAAGAATTGTGAGGATTAAGAGTTGCTGTGACAATAACAAGTTTCAGGAATTGATATCTGATATTTGAGCTCTGTGATCAAAAGCTTGCAGCAGGACAGAACAGGATGCTATTGTTTCGCCCAAAACTGCACCTTGGAAATGATTTGCAAAATGATGCAGTTGATACATATTCTATATCCTGTCCGGTACAAGTGTTATATTTCAATAAGCAAAGGATATGAGTATTTAGTTGCATGTTCCAATGGACTCAAAGAATATCACAGTATATGACTTGGTGTCTGTACACCTGCACACAAATATAAAAACAAGAATCAGCATTTTCTTATGTTTCATCTGCAATGGGAAATAATACACCCACCACACCATAATCATTTTCAATAAAACAAATGTATACTATCACTTTATCACTAAGTTTCCCCACTTTGCTCTCTGTTTCCTCTTAAACCTACTCCCTCTCAGTCCCTAGCATCTGAATCTCCTTTGCCTCTCTGCCTCTCTGCCTCTCTGCCTCTCTGCCTGTCTCCTCCTGCCTCTCTGCCTGTCTCCTCCTGCCTCTCTGCCTGTCTCCTCCTGCCACTCTCCCTTCTCCCTTGCCTCCCCCTCCTAGCTCTTGCCTCCCCTTGCCTTCTAGACTCGTTGCCTCACCCCAGCCTCCCCTGCCTCCCCCTCTCTGCCTCTTGCCTCCCCCTCCCTGCCTCTCTGCCTCTCTGCCTCTCTACCTCTTCCCTCAGCTGTTCCACACTCTGGTCCACTGGGATTCATACAATATTTTCCAACCTCAATTAGCAGAGGGCCCGTTGACTAATTCCAACTGTTTTTGCACCTGAGAGGTTGGGAGCGGGGGCTGGAAAAACTGAGAGGGGCGAGGAGGGCTGGGCGTAGCAGGTCTGTCGGGGCAATGTAGCCGTGTCGACAGACCGTAAGGGCAACACGGAGGACAAGGAGGGGCCAGGCTCTGGACAGCATTCAGGGGTGAGCTGTGCTGAGCTGAGCTGAGCCTCCCCACTCATACACACAACCATGATTAGTGTGTGTGTGTGTGTGTGTGTGTGTGTGTGTGTGTGTGTGTGTGTGTGTGTGTGCGTGTGTGTGTGTGTGTGTGTGTGTGTGTGTGTATGTGTGTGTGCGTGCGTGCGTGTGTGTGTGTGTGTGCGTATGTGTGTGCGTGTGTGTGCGTGTATGTGTGTTTGCATGTGTGTCAGTGTGTGTGTCTCTGTGTGTTTGTGTGTATATGTTTGCACATGGTGTGCTTAAAATACAAATAATCTGGTTACATCTGTGTTTGAATATTGCATGAATTGCGGGTTCGGCGTGTTTTATGAGGCTCTTGAGAATTCGTTTCAACCCAAGACAAAAATCCACTGTGCCAAGACACAAGATATCTGCTTCCTTCCCAACAGGACTATTGCACTGCCGCTGCTGCCTTGTATCTGTGTCAATGGAAGGTCATTAAAAATGTACAACTTCCTCCTAGTCTTCCCTCTCCAATCTATAGCCCAGTGACCGGATCAGTATCAAGGAATTCTCTAGGTCAAAGAGGTTTTTATGCCTAATTGAAAACACCAGCTTACCCAATGCACTGTGGCAAGACAAAAAACAAACGAAACCACAAAATAGACCAAACCAGGTCTTCTCATTGTGAGGTTCGACCACAGAACGGCTGCAATGTCCATGTTCTTAATTTCAAGGCGAAGCCTGAATGACCGCTGGTTTGGCAGAGAGCTGGCCTGCTGCAGGGAGCAGGTACAGACCCTCACTGTGTGTGTAAAGACACAATCTTTCTTTCCAGTGTAGGAAATGAGCAGATGGTGGGTTAAGAGTATGAGGGCATTGCATTCGGGGGCTGCACATTTTCACAGGGAACTACTCTGTACAAACCACTAAACGCATCTGACAAGACCACGGAACGGCACAGATTTCACAATCCAGATGCATCGCAAAACATTGTATGTTTTGCTGCTTTCCCAGCATTATGAAAAAATCATAACTTAATTCAGTCTTTAGTAAATTCCGCTGTGATGCCAATTCATGATTTTTCCCACCACTACTATTCCGAAGTGAATTTAAAAGTGTCAAACCTAAGCACCGTCTGAGAGTAACATTTTATGATGGTGTCTGACAAGTAGTTCACCACTAATATGAAAATGAATGAAATCCTCCATGTGGGAATAAAAAAAAAAACTAAAAAAAAAAACACCAGCAGAATTTTAAACAGTGATAATTCAAGCCAGTTTGAATTTATACCAGGGAGTGAGGTTTAGAACGATCTGCCAGACGAGAGGTCCCTGCAGGTTAACAAATGTCACCTTAGTACTGTTATAACCCAGCACAGTAGTAGGCAGACAGCCTGGCCAGGCGCTCACAGCTGTTGCCCCCGGTAGCAATGGAACATTCTGACTCACCACTTGCGTAAAAAGGCATTAATGACTGAATACATAAATATAACCGTCAAAGGCATAAACGTCTCAGGGCTGTCCTGTGACTAACGCAAGGGGAGGTCAGTTCACGACCTGGGGGACAGCCTGTCTGACCTGGTCAACTGCCTGAAAGACACCATTGATACTGGACTCTGGAGTTACCTGGCCGGGACTCCACCCTCTTCTCAGGTGTCCCCCCACTAACAGATACAGAGCAGTAGTCCTATCTAGGATATCGAGGACAACTGCACAGCGTGAGATCACATTGGGTGGTGCCGGGTGCTCTAAGCAGGTGCTGTGGAGAAGAGAGCGGTCTATTGTAGGCAGTAGATAACCATGATGATAGGCAGATGGCAGGGAGATTTAGCACTTTTTATAGTCTCTGAAATCTCGGAGTGCCTACTACAGTACAGTAAATTACCCTGTTCAGCCTAGCCCCATACACCTGCTGTATGCAGATGTGCAGCTAGCTCACTGGCTCACTGGTCTGGTTTGAGGTTGTCACACATACATATACACACACACACACACACACACACACACACACACACACACACACACACACACACACACACACAGACAGTCATGCATGCACACGCGCACACACACTCACACTCACACACACACACAGACACACACAATCGGTGTTGCCGACTGTTTCTGAGTCTGTTCTTAACAGATTAAACGACAGAGACACAAACTAATCCTAACAATCTCTCTAATGATCACTAAACATTCACAACCCGTGGAAAACTGTGAGAAATAGAACATGACTGTACCGAAACAAACTGTGACAAGAATGTCTTCTGGGTACATTATAACTGCCCCTTACAACTGCAGGACTTTCAACACACTTTTGACAAGTTAATCCCCTGTGAAATCGAAGCTTTTTTCCCAAGCCCAGTTTGCATGGCCAACTGATGCACAATGTCTTTCCTCAAGTCTGCTCTGTGGTAAACACAGTGCTGGGTTTCCCATGAGGTGGCTCAATCCACACTGGGTATTCCCTTCCAGCTTATACCTAGCAACGCCTCCCTCCCTCACTCCAAACACAACACACATAAGAAGAATACCAGAATACTCCTCATGAACCGGTATAAAACAGAGATAACACAACCATAAAACAGGATAGAGTGGCATACTCTGGGAGGCTTCCCGCCCCTTCACCTTCTCCCGAGAGGGAGAGAGAGAGAGAGAGAGAGAGAGAGAAAGAGAGAGAGAGAGAGGGGGGGGGGGGGTAGAGATAGGATAGTGCTGTGCCAGCTACTCACTTTCAGCGTAGTTTTTCCTCCGAGTCCCATCTACCTTGCCCGTTTTGTCGATGCAGAGGAAGAACTTGTTGGCGGAGTAGAGCCGCCGCAGCCTCACGTCTCCCTCCAGATGGTTGTAACTGCGCGTGTGACGCTCCAGTGTCCACGAGCAGTTGATGCCCCTCGCCAGTACTTGGAGGGGTTCGTGATGCCCTACTCCGGGCGGGCAACCCCCGAACGCTGTGCCAGGAGCCACCAGGAGCAGGGTGAAGCATGCCAGGCAGAAGGAGGCAGCGCCGCTGGCCAGAGGCGGGAGCCTGGCGGCGTAGGCAGTGCCAACGGCGAGGTCAGGACGGAGACCACCAGCGACGGGTGGCGTCCGTCTGCACATGGTGGGTCAGACTCCCAAGGTGCACCATGCACAGGCAGTAGGCATGCTGCCGAACCCGGGGGGCAGCTCCAGGCGAGGGGGTGGGGGGGGGTGGGGGTGGGGGGGTGAGCAGGGGGGTGACAGAACAGAATAGACCTATCTGTCACTGAGGACCCGTCAGTAGCGCAGGAGACATGGGCTTCCAAAGCAGCCCTCTCTCTCTTCCTCACACAGATGAGCTTGTCTCTGTGTCTCAGTCCTTCTCTTCTCTGTGATACCTTCCTCTTCTGTCTTAGTTTCTATTCATTCACTCCCTCCAGAAAATGAGTCTTTTTGTAAATCCATTGCCATCCAAAGTCATCATTCGGGTTATTTTCTTTCTATTTTCTTGTTCTCTGGGAGCTTGCTTGTCCTGTTCCTTTGGCTTGACTTCTTTTCTCTAGCAGTTCCAGAGCCTGTGTCCTGGGATGTGTGATGTGTGCACCTTGCAATGCTCCTCTCTCCAGCTGGAGGGGAAGAAGGTGCCTGTCTGACCCGTGGCTGAGTGAGAGACTGAGTGACTGTGTCTGTATGTGTAAGTGTCTCTGAGTGTGTGTGATAGGGGAGAGAGAGTCAAAGAAAGAGAGGAGAGAGAGAGAGAGAGAGGGAGAGAGAGAGGGAGAGAGAGAGAGGGAGTGTGTGTGTGTGAGTGGCTGCGTGTGAGAGTGAGAGAGAGAGAGAGAGAGACAGAGAGGGAGAGAGGGAAAGAGGGAGAGAACGAGAATGAGAATGAGTGAGGGAGGGAGGGTGGGAGGGAGGGAGGGAGGGAGGGAGGGAGGGAGAGAGCCAGTGAGTGTTTGTGTGAGAGAGAGGGAGAGAGAGAGATAGAGAATCAGAGAGAGAGTGAGAGAGAGTATGTGTTTGTGTGTGAAAGAAAGAAAGAAAGAAAGAAAGAAAGAAAGAAAGAAAGAAAGAAAGAAAGAAAGAAAGAGAGGCAGACTGAGGAAGAGTGAGGCAGAGAGTGTGTGAGAGTGAGTGAGTGAGTGAGTGAGTGAGTGAGTGAGTGAGTGAGAGAGAGAGGCAGTTAGAGAGTGTGTGCGCGTCTGCTTGTATGGGGCATTGAAGCAGTAAGTGAATGTCCTCACTCTCTCCTGTGTGTGTGTGTGCGTGTGTGTGTGTGTGTGTGTGTGTGTGTGTGCAGTGCAGTGCAGTCCCTTCCCTTATGGAAGCAGAGACTGGGGCTGCCCTGCGTTTTATCCTGGGCAGGGCTTGCTCGCATCTGGGGGGTTGCAAGGAGAGGGGTGTGGCCAGAATCATTCATAACTATTTGTAACAAATGAGAGAGGCTTTGCACTCTGCATCCGACCCCCCTTCTTCATCGTTTCTTAATGTAGCCTATTTTTTTCTGCCTTCATCGTAGATCCTACAAGGAAGCCATTAGTGTCCATACCCCACTGTACCTGTTGTTTTTTTATTGCATCACATGACCACAGTCAACTGGAAAGTGTTAAATTCAGGACCTTTGATGATAAAAAATTCTCTCAGATCAAATGAGCAGCGAGGAGCCCTGACTCCACTTCTGTACGTGGTGACACGGCGAGGAGACATGTTTCTGACACCTGTGCCCGGGTTTTTTTTAATTATTACTCTTTTTAAGACACATGGGACAAATTATAGGGGGGGCTTTTCTTTTTCGCCGCTGTTTCGCATCAAGCGGAGGGAAACAATGACACATGTGAGTGTCGGTGGAGTGACTCCAGAGGACAGGCCCAGGGTTCCTCTGATCTGATCACCTGTGTTAATGGTCCAATGGAACACCGTCTCTGATGTTCATGTTTGATTTGTAACGTCGGGGCGGTAATGGAGAACACCTTTTTAGCGACTTCCCACACTCTGTTTGTCTTTTATAGGCTCTGAACTGAACCGAGGTTCAATCATTTTAGGGCTGGTTTCCTGGACACAGATTAAGCCTAATCCTCGACTAAAACAATTTTCCATTAAAGAGTGAGACTTGGTGCAGGACTAGGCTTAATCGGTGTCCGGGAAACTGGCCCTTAGGGTCAGAGTAATACATACGGTTCGTTACTAAAGGCAGCACACATCTGTCACAACCATCGTCCCGTCTTTCAAAATATCGCTCACCGTATTCAAACACAGGTTCAAGTTCACCCTAATATCAATAATCATTAATAATAAAATGAAAAGAAAAAACGGTGAGTCTGTATGCATTTCCTTTCTTATTGTTTTCCCTCCAGTCCAAAGTGAGATATCTACCATGGTCTGTTCTGGTGAGGCGATGAGGCCGGGCTGTGAGGGGGACCAGGAACATCCGCTGTGCCAGCAACACACCCTGGAGCATGTGTTTCAGTGTGAGCCTGTCCAGTGAGGAGCACCACTTACTTCTTTTAAAAGGGTCCTCGGTTTCAATGACAGCCCAGAGGCGACAGCGGGGTCCGGGGGGGGGGGGGGTGTTTGAGGGGCTGCTTAGCGTGCACAGGGAGGGCGACAGTCACTTCACACTCCTTTAGCTTGTTAACTGCTCCCGGAGGCTGCTCCCCCCCCCCCCCCCCCCCCCCCAACCCCCGCCACCTTATCATAAAAGACCAGTGAGACAGAGACTAGCCCCCGCCTCTCTCTTTTCCTCTCTCTGTCTCTCTCTCTCCTTATATCCCTCCTTGCCCCCCCAGACCTCCATAAAAGACCAGTGAAACAGAGGCCAGCCGACAGTAAAAAATCACTGTCTTTCACCCCCAATTAAACCACGCCGCAGTGTCTCTCGACGTCCACTGGGTTTATTCCTCTCTTCTCTTCCTCCAACTCTCCTTCCTTTCTTCCTTCACTTCCTGCAAAATCAAATAGGTTCCACACACAGGGCGACTGTCAACGCCAGCCTGCGTTGTGCTCCAGCATGGCTGGAGGAGCCCCGAGAGGGAGAGGACCTCGTGGATGTGTTTTTTGTTAGTCATTGTATAAAGCTGTTTCCTCATCTTAAAAAAAAAAAAATGTAAATAGTTCTCAGGACAGCTGAGTGTTCGCAGACTTGCTTGTGTAATTGTTTTAGGGTGCTCCAGCCCTCTCTATCAGTGTTGTAATGGAAAAACAATATTCTTCAGTGTCTTCCAACCTCCTAGAAGGCTTTGGATCACAGCTGCCTTTGTTTACTGCATGCCTGCTGAAAAAATGTGCGAAGCAAGAGTACAAATATGCTAATCTATTTCTAATCTGTGAAGGTGAAATATCGACACTCAGGTGTGATTAGAAGGCTTTATGTAGCGTGTGTCCACTGCACCACAACATAGCTCATATAAACTGGGGTATATTTCTCTTTGGGGCCCATTTTAGCATATTTAAACTGATTTCTATGATAATAAATGTTCTATTTCCTCTCCAGTCAAGTGCCAGCAGCTTGGTCATCCCTATTTTCACTTCATTGAGAGCAAACTCTTTCATGCAACCAGGCCTCGACCAATCTGGTGCCCTCACACATAACCCCCACCCACCCACCCCCACCCCACCCCTCCACCCCACCCACCAACCCCCCAACCCCCCAGGAAGTCCCAGTTGCCCTTCCTTTAGAAAATTGCCCATAATTAAAATCATACAATCATGCTATGTACTGTAGAACTTCTTACTTAAAAGTCAGCCTGCCCCGGAGGTCAAGAGCAAAGTTTCTGGCCTCATCTGAATGTTAGATGTAGAGGGAGATAGCTTTGTGGTGTCCTGGATGAAGAACGTCTGGGCACTGAGCTCAGCGCACAACTAGACACAAACTCATATGTACCACCTTTGTTACAGACCTACAGTCCACATGTCCTAAGTGTGTTTTGGTACTGCATTCAGTCATCAAATGGCCTTCTAATCATGAGGGATACAGGGGTAGTAGAGTGTGAATGACCTGATTTGAGTTGCCCAGGAGAGACATATCACACACACACACACACACACACACAATATTATACATTACATAATTCACTGAGATTTTCCATTCATTGTGATTATCTTGATCTAAAATAAAGCCCATAAGATAAACTACTTTGTCCCCCTGTCTCCCCTGTCCCCCCTGTCTCCCCTGTCCCCCCGTCCCCCAGTCCCCCGTCCAGGGTGCGCCCTGCCCTGTGCTGAGAACCCTGTGCAGCACTGGGCACCAGAGGAGGATGTTCACAGGCTAAGGAACCTAATCTTCCCCAGCAGGGATCCAAGCGGCTCTGTAAGTGTATGAATGGAGATAATATCTCTGTAATGAGGCCTGTTTTGTACCATCAAAGTCTTCAAAAGGGCCTGAAACTCGACCTCCCTCTTAGCACTGACAATCCCTCAGTAATAGCTCCTATTATTAATTGTTTTCTCTCTCTCTCTCTCTCTCTCTTGCTAGCTAGCTAACTCACTGACTCACTCCCTGTTGCTGGCTTGCTCTCTCTTTCCCTCTCTCTTTCTCTCTCTCTCTCTCTCTCTTTCTCTCTCTCTCTCTCTCTCTCTTTCTCTTACCCCCCCTCTCTTTCTCTCTCTCTTTCTATCTGTCTTTCTCTCTCTCTCTCTCTTTCTCTTACCCCCCCTCTCTTTCTCTCTCTCTCTCTCTCTCTCTCTCTCTCTCTCTCTCTCTCTCTCCTCTTTCCCCACTGCTCCTCTTTCAGACGCTAACCCCTGACCTCACGCTTTTATATTTATAAGAATATATTCTTATAGTTCTTAAATATTCAAATGGCTACGATAGCCTATTTTACACCAGCTATGCAGGAGGTGACAAATCAACCTTAGGGAAATACTACACACCTATAATACAGCTGCAATAAATGAATGCAACCTCTGTGATGATTACGCAATTCATCCTTTCAACACTTGACAATTTCCTGAGGTCTGGAACCAGTGCAGGTGTTCTTGATATCTCCATGTACCACACACCGTGGCTGGCTGAATAAACATCCGGAGGCTAATTCGGGAACTGACCGGACCACCACAACTGTTCCCCAGCCAGAACACGACTATTTGCATATCCTGCTTCGTGACTATTGTCTATTGTCGGCAGTGGGGATGATAAGCGGGACGCCTATCTGATGGCCTGCACAGTTCTGAGGGACCCAGCCACCCCGTCCTCATCCCCATCCTCATCCCCATCCTCATCCTCATCATCACGGGACGCGGCGCGGAGAGAGATCTCGTCGCTGATACCGCACAGTTGCGGCTTTTTAGAAAAGACAGGAAAAAAAAGAGGGCGTGACAGGTGCGATGAAGAGGCTTTGGCGTGGGACGTCTATGATCCAGAGGCAGATAATCGCAACAGCGATCGCAGGGGAGAGATTGCGGTAGATCTACAGTAGCTAACAACCTGTGCTGCCTCAGCATATAAACCCCGCCTAGAGGGACACTCTCCTGTGAGCCTAACTCTGAGGCACGGTGACGGGAAGAGAATCGTGAGCAAGCATCATTAGGACATAAAGGGCTACATGATGCACTTCAGCAGTCTAAATCATTATGCCATTATGTAAAGCACTTTTAAATGCCGGCATGACGAATGTTAAGATAGTGTCTCTAATGGCTCACTAATTAGAGCCATATTGATGCGTCTGGCCTGCCTCTGCGTGTGTGGGAAATCCTGGGCGAGCAGAGTGAGTCAGAATGGTCGAGATGTCAGGAAACGTCCTGCAGAGAAGCTCAAGGGGTTTCAAATATGGATCTTACGGGGAATATAACAGACAAAACAAAGTCCAGTCATTACAAATTTGATTGCGGTGATATTGGAAATAATGCGTATTGCAATAATGCATGCTCCTGCTATGTAAAATGCAGGAGCAGTGGTTGGTTAGAAATACTTATGTCGCTCAAGGAAAAATTATTCATTCTCGAAATGCATGAACTGATAACATCCCTATAATGTATTCTTCTCATACTGTAATTTGAAGAAGAAGAAATGTAAATGTAAATGTAAATGAAAAAAAGAAGAAGAAAAAATGTTTTCCTGACAATTCCATCATGAATAATCACTGACATGTCCAAAAAAACAACTCCTCTAAGATGTCACACAGTTGGACAGACCAAAGCTGCTCAGTCTTGAAAAAGTCTTTTTTTCCACAGGGGGAATGTCATTTATTCCACAAGAGAGGCACACACACACACACACACACACACACACACGCACATGCGGACACACGCACACACGCACACATGCACACACACGCACACACACACACACACACACATACACACACACACACACACACACACACACACGCCAAAAGCATTTACCAACACAAGCATTTCAAGAAGCATCTCCGTCGAGTTTCCCCAGCCATGCAGGTGAACTTTCAAAACCCGCGTCCATCTGTTAAACAAATAGGGAGCCCCTACAAAGGTGTGCAAAGAATCCAGATGATCAAAGTGTGTTAGAATGGCAGCCTTGTCCTGGCCTGGCTATTATCAAGGGCCATGAATGGCTGTCTTCTCTCCTTTTGTTGGCCCGGCCATTGACAGTCACTCACCCGGTAATGACAGTCACACCAGCGCAAAGAGCCAGCCGCCGACAGAGGCCAGCCACATCAAACGGACCTGTGGAGGGGCCCTAGCTTGTGAACCGTAGCAACAAACACCTCCTGATCCTCACCTACCTCTCAGCACCAGGCAAGCAGGCAGGCAGGCAGGCAGGCAGGCAGGCAGGCAGGCAGGCAGGCAGACACCCACCGCTGTGAGCTGTGGCCCAGCCAGTCAGACACCACCGCCTGCCTCCATTGAGAAAAGATGGACTGCCTGCACCTCATTTCCCACCCTCTCTGGCCCCACTTCTCAAGTAGTACTTATTATGTTAACTTCCACTGCCGCCAAGCACAAAAGGCGGCTAAAGTAGTTAGGAAATGCTTTCTGGACGCATGACGAGGGGGTTCTGACACTTGTTGTCAGATAGCACGCAACTGAATAGATGATACTGGAGATGTGTTGAAAATGTTTTGCTTTCATTTCTTCATTGAAAATTGGTGCAATCCAAAATGTGGAAAAATGTGGAAAAAACTCAATTCTGTCAGATGTGGATGTTTTTCAATGCACCATATACTGTTTTAGAGGCTATACTGAGCACAATACAGTTCCATATATGTAAGAATATACTGAAGAATAACAAGAACAATATGTTGTGCATGGTTTGGGTACGTTAGAATATTGTATTTGTATTTGTATTTGAGCATCCATTCGTAAATAATACATGCTGAGTATGATGATGATGATGATGATGATGATGATGCTCGAAACGAGATCAGTCTAAAAAAGATAGATGGCTCCTCCTATTGGCTGTCCAATTAGGTATCAGATTCAAATAATCCTCATATGTTTCAAATGCATCTTCCGTAAACATTATGTCAGGAGACATCTAGAGCTTATGTGATGGTTATACAGTACATACGCTACTCATACAGCGTTCCCACTGTGGAGAAAACAAGCCATTTCTCTTTTATTTTATTTTTTTCTATCAGTGTGTTCAGATTGGCTTCATGTGGTTTGAAAAAGGGAAATACAATGTTGGTTGGGTGACAGCCAGAAGGCTGTGGGTTATGCCGTCTCTGCATTCTCTCGCCTAAACAGAAACAGGCACACCTGCTACAGTATGTTCAACAAACAGCAGGAACACATATATGATGGTTTATGAAGTCATACATGACTTTCATTTGGAGAAAACGGCTTTGCTGAAATGTGGTGAGAAGAACATTTTTTCAAGTCATTAAATACAATCCTGTTGTCAACCATTCTCAATTAGGGGAATACGTTACTAGCATATTCAATAACATTCTAAAATACAATATTTTATCCCATCCTTTTACTCTGTAAAAAAAGCTCCCAGCCAGATACCCATTCTTAGGTCTTGTTGGGTGTCGTGCCCATGATTCATAACCCCAGCTTGACCCCTAGTTTGACCTTTGTACAGATGTATGAATCAAATATCCATTATAGACACACACACAAACACACACACACACACACACACACACACACACACACACACACACACACACACACACACACACACACACACACACACACACACACACACACACACACACACACACACACACACACGGTTCAGTAGACCGTTAGGCCAGTAGGACTCAGTGTTGTCTGAGAAGGTCTTCTCTCTATGCTGGGGAAGCTGCACCATCTCATGGTTGAAAGACCGCATCGCTATACACTCACCGGCCACTTTATTAGGTACACCTTGCTAGTACCGGGTTGGACCCCCTTTTGCCTTCAGAACTGCCTTAATTCTTTGTGGCACAGATTCAACAAGGTGCTGGAAACATTCCTCAGAGATTCTGATCCGTATTGACACGATAGCATCATTGCTGCAGATTTGTCGGCTGCACATCCATGATGCGAATCTCCCGTTCCACCACATCCCAACGGTGCTCTATTGGATTAAGATCTGGTGACTGATTGGAGTACAGTGAACTCATTGTCATGTTCAAGAAACCGGTTTGAGATTATTTGAGCTTTGTGACATGGCACGTTATCCTGCCATCAGAAGATGGGTACACTGTGGTCATAAAGGGATGGACATGGTCAGCAACAATATTTGCGTTAACGAGCAGTTGAACAGGTGTACCTAATAAAGTGGCCGGTGAGTGTACGTGTCAGTTTAGCTATGTATGACTGTCTGGCCCCCTCTGCTGGATATACTACAGCACTGTATTCACATAAACACATTGTGAGCGTGTTTGAAAGGATCAATTTTGAGCAGTTTTTGCATTTTGATTTTTAAAACAAGCCCTTTGGCACTTCAGGCAAACTTTACAGGACAGTTTACGGGACAGTTTCCCGGACACAACAGATTAAGCATAGTCCTGGACTAAATAACATTTTCAGTCTACATTGAATATGTCATTTTAGTCTAGGATAAGGCTTAATCTGTTTTCGGGAAACCAGCCCGACATTGTTTAAAAAAGATCACATCATGCATATTTACATCCTCTGAATTACAATGCCTTTAAAAAGTTATGACAGTGATGAGAAGTGATTAAACCTTGGGCCATCTGAACAAGTATTGATCAAATTAGTCTGAAACCTAAAGATATCTGCATAATTAAGATTGTTACGTCTTAGAAAGTAAGTTTATTAATATAAGATCACAACTAGATAAGAAATAAAAACATGATTTTCTTGATCACACTGTTCTTCCAGTGCCTGCAGGTGGCTTGCTAAAGGTGTGAAAAGATGAACTGAAAGTTCACACTTTGATTGAGCGCTGTGTTGCTAGAAATGTGCATCCTGTGAGGTGTTCATAAAGACAATGAGCACTTCTAATCTTGCCATTTTGAGGACGACATTCAGTCAGACAGTCTCTCAGACAACATGGCCGCTGCAACTCTTCTGCTACTGCTGGTCACTCTCCTGCCCGCTCTGGGGCTCACTGGTAAGGCCTAACATGACCTTTGACCTCCACTCACTCTTGGGTTGGAGAGAAGAAAGGGGTTAAGTTGATCTTCTTACTTTTGAATACTCTCTTAGGATCTCTATTCTATTATCTAAAGGATTCTTGTTCTGTAAATATCTTTTTAAATGTATCTTCAGTATTGATATTGTGATGGTTCCCAGCTTTAAAATGTAACATGACTCCAGGGTTGCAACAACTGACTTTCAATAACTAATAAGATAATTAATTCCAGTATTTTCCAGTTCCTTGAACTGTGTAGCCCAAAGTTGCTTATTTGACTTTAATTTGGGTAAATCTCCCTGTGTCTCTTCCAGCCCACCAGGACTCTGGCATAGTGAACGGAAAAGAGGCCAAACCACACTCCAAACCCTACATGGTCTCTGTGCAGGCGAAAGAGGCACACCAATGTGGGGGGTTCCTCGTGTCTGAGAACTTTGTGATGACAGCAGCCCATTGCTACACATGGTAACGGTCTCATGCTATTGATTGTGCTGAGAAAATGACAGGTTTATCAAACCAGATCTTGAGCTACTAAGGACAAGTAATTTGAGGGTTATCTGAGAAAAAAAACAAACAGAAAAACGATTGTTTTGTTTTGTACTCCTCAGGGGTGTGAAGCTGACAGTTGTGGTGGGTGCTCACGACCTTACAAGACAGGAAAGCAGTGCTCACAGGATTAATGTGAAATATTACCACATCCACCCTGGTTACGAGCCCAAGACGCACAAAAACGACATCATGCTGTTGCAGGTACAGGCTAGTATATGATCTGGGAAGTATTTAAGTGCAGACATTACTTACAATAAACTCTGAAAGGCCGTAGATCTAATCAAACACAATACAAAATGTATATACAGTATAAAATGTGTGAACTCTAATAAGCATCATTTCATATCCATGATAATAATTTAGCTGACGCTTTTGTCCAAAGCGACTTACATTGCAGTGAGTGCATACATTCAGTATACATGGCCATAGTGGGAATCAAACCCCCAACCTAAGCGTTGTTAGCGCCATGCTCTACCAACTGAGCCACAGAGGACTTGAATATTGTGTTATTACAATGTGTTGTATGTCATTTCCATATCAGCGTATTCAATAATGCATTGCATACTCTAGAATCTAACCACAGTCATGTCCTCGAAATCCAGCTGGAGAAAGCCATCCCAAAAAGCCAGGATGTGAAGCCGATCCTTCTCCCGAAGAAAGACAAGGACATCAAGGCCAAGTCAGTGTGCAACGTGGCAGGTTGGGGAGCCACCACCACCAAGGGCCCTGCAAGCGCTCGCCTTCTGGAGGCCAATGTCACCGTTGTGGACAGAAACACCTGCCTAAAATTCTGGAAGTCGCCTAAGGATTTACCCCCCTCTACGATATGTACTGGTGGTAATAAGGCTGACAACAGAGGCATTTGTAAGGTACAGACCTACTGTAATCTGCTCATCCTCCTTTAGAATACATTTAAGAAATGACATGCTCTGCAAGTGGAGAGTAACTTGTGAACAGTATTATGGTGTAGTGATATATTTATTTCTACGTCTTTCCGTCATTCACTGCAGGGAGATTCAGGCAGCCCTTTGGTGTGTAAGGGGACAGCGGTGGGTGTTGCGTCCTTCCACAAAAAGGGGAACTGCGACCAACCAGAGGCACCCAACGTCTACACCAATGTCGCAAAGTGTCTTGTCTGGATCAAAGGCATCATGGGACGCAAATAAGGCACCAATTGAGTGATTAATAAACCTAACTTTTCAAATGCTTTCAATAAGTGTGTGTGTGTGTATGTGTGTGTGTGTGTGTGTGTGTGTGTGTGTGTGTGCATGCGCGTGTGTGCATGTCTGCTTGTGTGCACTTGTGTGTGTGTGCACGTGTGTGTGTGTGTGCACGTGTGTGTGTGTGTGTGTGCGCATGTGTGTGTGTGCATGTCTGCTTGTGTGCACATGTGTGTGTGTGTGTGTGTGTGCGTGCGTGTGTGTGTGTGTGTGCGTGTGTGTGTGTGCGTGTGTCTGTGTGTGTGCGTGCGTGTACACTTGTGTGAGTCGGCCTCAAGTCATTTCCCATCCTATCTATCTACACGGCAGACGTGGGCTACAGATACATACGAAGACCACGCTATCCTGGTCAGCCACTCACACGCGTCTTTACACAGGTTGTTCTTGCCTAATCATGTGCTTATCATCGTCTTCATCAACAAACACTTGCACATGCAAACATGTGGTCATGACAACAACGTAGGTGTGGTCCCATGAACGCGGCACAATGCTGAGAAACCAAACCTCAACACAGCCTCTGTTACTGGCTGTAAGTTTATATATGGTCTGTATATGTGAGTGGTGAGAAAGACTGAGTCATGCTGTGGGACAGAATGAAAAAACATCACAGATCTCACCATCAACGATCACTTATTACAGCCGTCTCCAAATCAGTCATCACTACACAATCTACAGTGCCCTGCGTAAGCAATGGGACAGTGAAGCATTTTTTCTTCTTTTGGCTCTACACCCCAAAAGTTTGGATTTTAAATCAAACAATTACTGTGAGGGTAAAGTAGAGATTCTCAGTTTTTATTTGATGGCATTTGTGTACATATCAATTTCACCATTCAGAAATTACAACACTTTTTATGCATAGTCCCCCTATTTCAGGGTACCCGAAAGTGACACTTGACTGGTGTTTCTGGTTTGTTAGATGTGTCCCGTCACATCATTTGTGCAGTCATAAGAGAACGCTCAATGTCTAGTATTGATTCTACGCTTTGTGTTTGCCTTTGGAGTCTGCTATTGGTGTCTGTGAACATGAGGACCAAAGAGACATCAATGAAAGTCAGAGAAACCATTACGAGGCTGAAATATCAGAAATAATAATAAATATCAGAAATAAAGACAAAACCTAATATATCTTTCTATCTATATCTATCTATCTATCTATCTATCTATCTATCTATCTATCTATCTATCTATCTATCTATCTGTCTATCTATCTATCTATCTATCTATCTATCTATCTATCTGTCTGTCTGTCTGTCTGTCTATCTATCTATCTATCTATCTATCTATCTATCTATATCTATCTATCTATCTATCTATCTATCTATCTATCTATCTATCTATCTATCTATCTATCTATCTACCTATCTATCTATCTATCTATCTATCTATCTATCTATCTGTCTGTCTGTCTATCTATCTATCTATATCTATCTATCTATCTATCTGTCTATCTATCTATCTATCTATCTATCTATCTATCTATCTATCTATCTATCTATATCTATATATATATACATATCCACAACACAAAATACTGTATATAGGACCTATCAGCATAGGCCTAACAATTAGGGACAATTGCTAAAAAATAAGGTGATATTGCAGCAGGATGCCACATCAACTCAGCTATAATCGATGTGATTGGGCCAAGAGTTAAATGCAGAGACCTAGTTTCCCACAGAAAGTGACCACACAGGCACATGATGATGTATGAGACCTGAAAACCACATTTCTAACTACAGCTATGATCGCCAGCCCCCTGTCTGGTGTATATATAAAGGAGCGTATGCAGGTAAACCAAGTAGTATGTTTGACAAATCTTCCAAGCATGATGAACAGGCATACCGTGCGCAACATTCTGCTTGCTGTTGTTCTGGGCCACCTAGGTCACACTGGTAAGTCCTTCTCTAGATTGTAGGACTATGGACACAAATGAATTATATCTAGTAATGTTGTTTGGTTCTTACTGGTTGATGTACATGTTGTTATACAGTTGCATTTGGAAGCCAAATCATCAATGGGAAAATAGCTGGGAGAAATGAGCTGAAGTTCATGGCGTCTGTGCAGAACGATGGGAAACATAAATGTGGAGGATTCCTGATCAGTGAGGACTTTGTGCTTACGGCCGCACACTGCAACTACAGGTGACCCATGTCTGCTCTTCTTCAATGGCCTAAGACAATAACGTTTGCATAAAATGTGCTTACAGTACATCAGTGTCAACTGAAATTCTTAATGCTAGAGCTTCCTTAAAACCCGTCAGACTAAGAACCACGAATTGATTTACTCCTCTTTTTCTTTTAGCAATATGAGTGTGATTCTTGGTACCCACAACATAAAGAAAGGCTTGGGGAAAGCTGTGAGACACAACGTGCAGCGTAAATGCAAACACGAGTCATATAAAGAAGCCAAGAATGGCAATGACATCATGCTTCTGAAGGTATAGAGATAATATATCTATCTACTGAATCTGATTCAACACAATTCATATTATATGCATACAAATGTAGCAAGTGATAAAAAAGTTACAAAATAAAAAATAAAAAATAAATAAATCCCACAGCAAGTAGAAAGTGGTCCTAGCTTTTGCTTATCTTTGACCTACTAATGATTTCTCAATTTTAAATGTGTGTTCCAGCTGTCTCGGAAAGCTAAATTAAGCAAATCGGTGACAAAAGTGGCAATCCCAACCCGGGACAAGGTCTTCAAAGCGAACACAAAGTGTGTTGTGGCTGGTTGGGGGCTGAATACAACAGGCGGTAGAACTGAGGATGACCTCAGAGTGGTGGGTGTGGCTGCCATTGACCTGAACGTCTGTAAGAAGCAATGGTCACAACATGTCAATCTGCAACTTCCTGCCAATGTCATCTGTGCAGGTGGATATGGGACCAAGAATGGCGCATGTCAGGTTTGTTCATAGTACTTGCTGTCTTCTGGGGGGGGGGGCAGGGGGAGACAATGTCGTTGGAAAACTAGCATGATGTTGAATCATACATCTAAACCATATAGCGTTAGTTTCTCGGACAGACTAGTCCTGGATTAAAAGCCATATTCAATTAAGATTCTCTCACACTTTCAATAAATAATGTTGAAAGTGTTTTATAGTCCAGATGAAGTAGGCGTTTATCTGGCGTTTACCCTAATGAATGTGATTGGGTAATATTTTATGGCTGATTTACTGTTCACTGTTTGAATCTCTTACAGGGCGATTCTGGGGGTCCTCTGGTATGCAGTGGAGTGGCAGTGGGCATTGTCTCGTTCAACATGCGCAACAACTGTGACTATCCAAACATACCCAATGTTTACACTCAGATTTCAAAGTTCTTACCCTGGATTAAAAAGGTCCTGAAAAAGAAATCATGTTAGGATTATTAATGACTGAATGATTGTCATTTGTTTTTCCAGGGTTCTGTCTGCAGCTAAAATGTGCTTTTAGGTTTTACTGACACATACTGTACACATACAGTAATTTAGTCTGCTGTTAAATATCTTTGTATTGGGAAAAAGTTATGTTGAAACAATGTATGCAACAATATGTAGGCCGCAAGCACTATCTTGCATTGTAAGGAAAATAAACGTGCTTAATAACAAAAGTGGGTGAAATTCTTCTCGTGATGAGGTTGGTGAAGTATGACTTGGTGAAATATTTCACCAAGTTTGGGGGGCATTTAATGTTTGTTGCCCTCAAACAATGTTGTCTAATCTTGTCTAATCATAATTCTTCTTATCAATGCCATTATCAATAAATGCTTGTACATGGAAACATGTGGTCAAGACGAGAAGCTCTGAGAAACCAAACCTCACCACAGCCTTTGTTCCAGGCTCATGTTGACTGTGGTCTGTACTTCTGAGTGTATCATGCTGTGAACATCTCACCATGAAAGGAAACACTAGACCATCAAAGATGGCTCATTACAAAAGTTAAAATCTGATCTTAGAGACTTGTCATTTGAGAGGCTATTAGTGACTTTCACCTTATTGTAATCCTCATTCAATCACCAGGTCACCATACAGACCAGTGGAGGCTGGTGGAAGTAGAAATCGGAGGACGGGCTCAACGTAATGCATGGAACGAAATGAGGAATGGTATCAAACACAGGTTGCATGTATTACAATGAGCCTGTCCTACGATTTCTACCTCCACCAGCCTCCCATGATACAGATGGTCGAACACTTTTAAAGTGCATGTAGACAGTAGACCTACTTACAGTTGCCTGAGATGTCTGTCTCTCATCTAGACAAACCTAACTAGGTTGATGCTGTCTTTAACCTCATTTGGAAACTTCTTATCCACCGCATACCTAACCATGAACAACTAGAGGTTTTATAAACTATGGCCACACGCTTAATACCTCAGCAAAAACACCTGTCTCATTTTCCCAGTGGCCGTGCACCAGTTTTTGCACAAGCTAAGTGTAAACGTATTTTTTCAGAATTAAAAGGTGAGGAGGTTATCATTCATTGCAAAGGCATGTACTGTTCCATAAGTCTATTTAATATCATATAGCATCACATTTTCATATATAGTCTAAGTGATAGAATAATAATTGATTTTACTATGACAGAAATGTGGTGGTGACATAGGTCTGTTTTTTTTTTCTTCCCCCAATTAGCAGACGCTTTTATCCGAAGCGAAGTACAGTACCAGTCAAAAGTTTGGACACACCTTCTCATTCAATGGTTTTTCTTGATTTTTTATTATTTTCTACATTGTAGATTAATATTAAAGACATCAAAACGATGAAGGAACATATTAATTATGTAGTAAACAAAAGAGTGTTAAACAAACCAGAATATGTTTTATATTTTAGATTCTTCAAAGTAGCCACCTTTTGCTTTGATGACAGCTTTGCACACTCTTGGCAAGGTGTGTCCAAACTTTTGACTGGTACTGTATATCTACTGTATATTCTGTTTAGCAATAATATGTTAGCATTTTAAATGCATTTTCTCTATCTGCAGTAGAAGCATCATTGATAGATTTCCTGCTCTGAAATATGGCTTTAATGGCCTCATTATAAAGCATTCAATATTATAAAACAGTGTCTCTTCATATTTTATGAAAAGATTGTAAGTATTGCACAATGTTTGGGTGATTTGTTATGTTTGTTCCCACAAGTAGAATATATTGTCTCATCATAATGCTTCTTAGCATTGCCATTATCATCACCTTAGTGGTGGAACAAGCTTCCCACTGCTGTCAGGACTGCAGAGTCACTACCCATCTTCTGCCGTAGACAAAAGACACATCTCTTCAGGCTACATCTTGACTGTCCCTCCTGAAGACCTCTTCACCCCCCACTACCCCTACTGTAAATAATAAAAATAAAAAATAAAAAAGTAATCCTTTCTTCTTCTAGCATTGTGACTGCCAATGCCTAGTCCTAGCATAGATTTGATTTTATTGTTTTAAATGTTTTTATGATGACTGAGGGAAGATGATTCACTTACTTGTGTAAATGCACTTGCTGTAAGTTGCTTTGGATAAAGGCATCTGTTAAATGTCAAAAATGCAAATGTAAATGTAAATGCCATTGTCAACACATGCACATGGAAATGTGGTCAAGACAACATAGCTTTAGTTTCATAAAGGCGACACAATGTTGAGAAACCAAACCTCACCACAGCCCCTGTTCCGAGCTCTAAGTGATGTTCACTGTGGTCTGTATATCTGAGTCTGAGTGGTGAGAAAAACTAAGACATGGTGTGAACATCTCATTTACATTTAATCAAACCATAAAAAGAACACAAGACCATCAAAGATCTCACCATCAAAGACGACATATTAGAAAAGTCTCCAAATCAATAGCAAGGGAAACCAATTCTAAAGCTTTCACTTATGATTACGATTGCCTGGACTACACTGTGCCACTGTAACTATACAGCTCCATAAACTACAGTTAGACTAATTCAACAGAAGCATGGTATAAATAATCACGCAAGGTAGCCAAATGAAAAGTGAAGCTGTATGGAACTGTCTATAAGGCCCTGGGATTAATCTGTCTTGTTAATCAACTCTTAACACAATTGCATGAACAATAAAGTGCATCTCCTTGATCTGACACAGATCTAGACAGAGCATAGGGGGTTCACTCTAAGAAGACCACTCCCTCTCCACCACCAGTTATAGTGCTGATCTTCTAGTGACTAGGTGAATGTGGTGGTGTCTTCGGTTTGGTGTGAGAAGAAGGGTTTATAAAGACGCTCCACACTTCTGATCACACTCTGAGGAAAGACTTGTGCTTTCTAGGGATCTACTGTATATTCTGTTGAGCAACAATATGTTAGTATTTTAAATGCATCTTCTCTATCTGCAGTAAAAGCATCATTGATAGATTTCCTGCTCTGAAATACTGTATGACCTTAATGATACCACAGGCCTCATTATAATTCAGTATTATAAAACAGTGTCTCTTCACATTTTATTAAAAGTTTGCATGCTGAAATTTAATACAGTTTGAACATTATTAATGAGACCTCTTTGTTACATAAGCAATATAGAGAATTCAGTCATTGAACAGTAACCATAGCCCAAAGTTGCTTCTTTGACTTTAATTTGGGTAAATCTCCATAGTAGTGAATGGAAAAGAGGCCAAACCACACTCCAAACCCTACATGGTCTCTGTGCAGGAGAACGAGGCACACCAATGTGGGGGGTTCCTCGTGTCTGAGAACTTTGTGATGACAGCAGCCCATTGCTACACATGGTAACGGTCTTATACTGTTGATCTTGCTGAGAAAACGACAGGTTTATCAAACCAAAAAGTGTAATACATATTGAGATACTAAGACATAATATGCTTTATCTGTGAAAAATACCAACTTGCTATGTATTTTATACTCTTAATAAAGTTTGTGCATGGTTTCTGATGGGAAAGATGTTCAACTAAGGTCATGAGGCATTTCTCAGTCAAAGTCTTCAAGAATCAATGGCTATAAATCACATTCATCATTTAAAAGTCCAAAAATGTACAAACTAATTCCAGATTGCCCCTCTAGTGCCTTATCTTGCATTCTAAGGAAAATAAACATGAGTTTAAAAACTAAAATGGGTGAAATCGTTCTTGTGAAAAGGTCAAAGTATAGCACAGGTGGCATGTAATGTTTGTTACCCCGTACAGTAGAACATCTTGCAGGCTATTCAAATTTAAACAAGAAAAATATGTTACTGTTTGCTACTGTACTGTTTAGCAAATAATGTTACACTGTTATAACACACAGAATAACTCTCTTCGGTTTCCCAGCAATTTCATAACTGCTTGTGGCAGCCTCTAATTTCACAAGTGTCCCCTCTGACACCACAAACATGGAACCTCCGTGAAGCTGCAACCAAGGCCAGTATTAACGTTGATCAAGTTGGCACACTGATTGATAAAGTTGGCCGGTTGTGTAGTAAGCTACGTGCCATGTTTCAAGAAGTCAAACAGTTAGGTAGGATACAGTTGAGGAGAAATAGGTACCATGGCAGGCCAAACTGTGGAGCAAGGGGTTTATAGTTCCTTAATAGTGTATTATACGGGTTGATAAAATAAGCATCGTGATTGGCCGAGAGGTGTTCAAAGCCGTGATTTAATAATAATAATGTCACGGTTAAATCACCTATTAAGATATTCCTACACTGCAGTAGATTTGTGTATCACGTTCCCTTGACAACGTTTGTAGTTTTGGGAACTATATTTCTCAGCGCAGCGCAGAAACCACCCACAATCCACCACAAAATAAATACTTAAAGCTTTGTTTTCTTGTCACAATTTTCAGATTTGTTGTTTTCTGATCTGGTGTGTATTCTATTGTTGTAGATAAAACTTCAAGGTTCCAGGTACAGTACCAGTCAAACGTTTGGACACACCTTGCCAAGAGTGTGCAAAGCTGTCATCAAAGCAAAAGGTGGCTACTGTGAAGAATCTAAAATATAAACCATATTCTGGTTTGTTTAACACTTTTTTGTTTACTACATAATTCCATATGTGTTCCTTCATAGTTTTGATGTCTTCAATATTAATCTACAATGTCGAAAATAATTTTAAAAAAAATAAAGAAAAACCATTGAATGAGAAGGTGTGTCCAAACTTTTGAATGGCACTGTACATCGATACCCCAACACAGCCCTACACAATGGCGCCAAAATGTTGTAATATTGCAACTATCTTACATCAAAGAATATTTCAAGCAACACTTAACACCACAGTGCCACAATGGCTATATTGTAACCAATGTTTATGTGGCAACAATGAGAAAAACAATATTGGGAAACATCGCCATATGTGGAGAATGTTAACACCCTCCCTCTGTTCATTTATAACCAAGAGGTACCTTGTGCCATTTGACCAACCACCATGGCAATCCGCTTAGTGGTGCTGCTCATTGCTCTGAATGGTAAGGATTCCTTCAAATTAATTCAATTATAATTTACTAACTGCCATCACTAGTCACTGCACTGATAAAAGCACTTCTCTACCACGCATAAGCTCTATGTTGTATTTGGCAGCAATTATAGAACTCAATATAAAATGTAGGCTACAGTTTGTATAGGCTATAGTAGTTTATAGACTATGCTCTGATTCTAATGGCAATGCTTGGCTATAGGGTAAAGCTGTGTGTGACATTCTTCCTATACTATGTTCAAAGGCATTGATGGATACAAGGTGGGTATCGTTGGTGGCAGAGAGGCAGCTCGCAACTCACGGCCCTATATGGCCTCCTTACAAACCCGAGGGCAGCACATCTGTGGAGGAGTACTGGTGAGAGAGGACTTTGTGATGACAGCTGCACACTGTGATGGGTGAGACTTCCCTGTGACTATGGGGCAGTTTCCCAGATACAGATTAAGCCTAATCCTAGAGAAAATTACACTTTTAATGGGGATTATTCATTGAAAACACTTCAAAGTCTAGGATTAGGACTAAGGCTTAATCAAGGTCCGGGAAACCGTCCCTCAGAGTAATTACACTAATAGTATTTCCCTCTGTAAACTCTTCCATTATGTTTGTTTTCAGGCGATACACGGTGGTTCTTGGGGCTCACTCATTAGAAGAGGATGAAGCTGCGCAACAGCGATTTTCTATCGCTCGATACATTCCACACCCCGCGTTCAGTGAACTCGAGAACGACATCCAGCTTCTCAAGGTAAGTGACTCCAGCCTAATGTTCCATGAAAAACACCCCATGGGTTAATGCATTAAATAACATAGGCTGCCTACCTATTATATAATGCACAACTACTAAGACCACATTTGCCAAGATTACACTGTAGTTACATCGTAGTAATTGAAAGACATATGATGTAATGCATGGTTGGAATTACAGGGGGGCCAGACCCCACATAACAAAACAGGGCCCCTCAATAAGAGTTCAAACCAATGTAAAATTCAAACCCTAATATATTGTTCTGTATGTTGATTCTTACTAGCTGAGTAGGAGGGCCAACCTGTCCACTGCGGTCCAGCTGATCCCTCTGTTGTCAGAGCGGGTGTCTGGGGGCAGCCAGTGCACCACCGCAGGCTGGGGGTTGATAAATGACTTCGGTGCCCTCCCAGACACGCTGCAGGAGGTCAACGCCACCGTAATCACTCGCACGGAGTGTCGCAACCGGTGGGGAAACATCCCCATCTCCAATCGCATGGTGTGCGCAACCGGCCCCAACGCTTTCCAAGGCTTCTGCTCGGTAGGCTACAACCGTAGGCTGTAACACGGAATTATACTACAGTTAGTGGTGAAATTGGGGGAAGGGGGGTGGGGGTGGGGGTGGGGGGTCTTTATTTCAACATTCGATTTGCCCCTGGACCCTGGTTCACCACTATACAGTGACTATACAGTGCATGTGACCATGGGCTGAATGACTGCTGTCTTGTACATTTGTTTAGTATATATTGTATATTCTTTAGTATTGTATATTTTACATTGGTTGGCATTCTGCGGACAGCAAAGCAAGAATTTTGTTGTACAGTGAAACATGTTTTCTACTGTGCATATGATAATAAACACTTTGAATCTTGAATCTTTGTAATACTACTAAATACAACTTTAGGCTATATTACTACATGACACTACATTTATAGCATAGGCTATTACTGCATATTCTCTTTACATTACAATGTACAACAAATCGTTTTTTCCCCCCATCAAAAAGAACAGTGAGCTGATGCACTGTGTTTTCTGTTGCAGGGGGATTCAGGCGGTCCATTGGTGTGTAATGGCCAGTCAGCAGGAATCGTGTCCTTCTCTGGAAGGAGATGCGCCAATCCTGCTACACCTGATGTGTACACACGTGTGGCCTCCTACTCTGCATGGATTCAAGAAGTTTTAAGTCGCAATTAGAGCAATTAATCAGAGTTTTGTGCATATGCTATTTCCAAAGGCCATCACTGTTCAATTTACATAAACTGTACCTGTGATCTGTGCTCTGAGACTCATTCATTATGATTCATTATGATTTATTTTAGATCTGGCTTACCACATAAGGCTTAGCAAAGCTGAGACCTTTCCTTAAGGGGGTTTTACAATCTTACAATCTGCTATTGCTTGTTCCAAATTTGTAAGAATTCATATTAAATCTGATGGTTAATACCAGTTTCTGTGTCTCATTCTGGGAGATTTGATTTTACTGCAGGTCCATGTAATCACAATAAGCCAATGTGTAGTCTCTCTTGACTCAGCTCGCCTATGTGTGGTTGGATCACCTAATTACAGTTTCAACACGAGACAGTGGCACAGTTCAATTTGCCACTAGCCTATGGGGTTACCTTTGCTCTGGAATGACTGGTTCTGTCCCTACTCAGTGAATGAAACTTGAGGTCATCATAACGACACCAATTCCCATTGTTCATTGCGCTCAGATTCACCTCACTGTCTACGGTCATTACTACCAAGGGTTCATGGGGGCTGTAGTTTTTTCTCCCATGGACGTATCCTCCCATTTTCCATAGGTTTCGCGAGGTTTGCATGGGCGGTAGTGAGCACTTCTCTGCAGGAAGAATCGAATAATTCTGGCATGAAATTCGTGTACAGGTAATTTGATAATTGTGGAAAATAATATAGGCCATCTACTTATAGGTGCTTTCCCGCGAACATGTAAACCAATGTTTGCATTTGTGTACCGAATAAGAGCATTGTGGAGTTGATAAAGGCAAGAATTATTGATAACCTATTACGATCAAACAGTGCTTGTGGCGCGTATTGTCTGTGTCTCAACGGCAGGGAATGATCCATCTAACTGTTTGATGATTCAATACAGTAGGCCTATCAAAGCTTACGTTACAGTTATTGCAGTTGTTACAATCATTGCGACGAAATCAAATAGGCTACTGTAGGCTACTGTGCATGTTTGTCTGATACAGCGGTGGTGGCTGACGTACTGTATCTTGAAGTTCAATACCAAGCCAGAGCATTATTGCTATGAAGTAGTACAGTCTGACTCTATATAGATTGTTGGGTGATCCTGATTATTGCCAGTTGTCTATGGTTTGAATATTCAGAATTATTGACATATTCTAAATAATGAAATGTGGTTGGCTGTAAAAACCGCAGCGTTTTTCTTCCTTTTGAAATAATGTGTATTACAGCCAGTGACCTCCATGGTTGGATGTGTAATGCATACAAGGAAATAACCAGGAAGTTATTCAGTCATGCTAAGCCATTGGCTGCTCTGGTTGTCAGTCTCAGTGTACAGCACAGTGTCTTTCTCTCTTTCTAAAAATGGCTGTTTCTCTCTCTCTCTCTCTCCTAACAAATGAGCATTTTCCCTCTTTTAAATCCCTCAGCAGTATTTGAATTTCTGGAGGTATGTCCAAGAAGAGGGGCAGGTATGTGGAAACATGTACCCTGTATGTATGATTCTGTCATCATCACATGTGCATACACATTTTATATTTACCTCAGTGCAGTTGGTGGTGTTCATGCTCTTGGTGTGTGAATGACAGCAGCCTGAAATTGGGTTCAAGTTCCTTGCAACCACTCCTCCTCCTCGCTGGCATTATGAGAGTCATGATCTGGTGGTGGAAGCAAGCGTACCACATTTCACTGTTATTAATCCCTGATACTGATCACAGGATTCTGTGGGTGTAATTTCCAGTAGAGTAGGCCTAACGGCTGTCATTCTAGTTCACTACTGTCATTGTGAAACCTTGGTAAACAACATTATAGTTCACTACTGTCATCGTAAAACCTTGGTAAACAACATTATAGTTCACTACTGTCATCGTAAAACCTTGGTAAACAACATTATAGTTCACTACTGTCATTGTGAAACCTTGGTAAACAACATTATAGTTCACTACTGTCATTGTGAAACCTTGGTAAACAACATTATAGTTCACTACTGTCATTGTGAAACCTTGGTAAACAACATTATAGTTCACTACTGTCATTGTGAAACCTTGGTAAACAACATTATAGTTCACTACTGTCATCGTAAAACCTTGGTAAACAAACACGTAAGTCTAATACAGAACAATGAATATAGGCTGCAATAATACTTACATTTACGCCATTTAGCAGACGCCTTTATCCAAAGCGACTTACAGCAAATACATATTGTTGTTTGTTATGCTTGTTTTTAAAATTAAATTATTATATAGATAGTATAGAAACACTCTCTCTCTCTCTCTCTCTCTCTCTTCGTTGTAAAACATTGCTGAAGAGTGATGGTGTACTGTATGAGTGTTAACCTGTTTTATTGTGACATCACTTCCCAGGAAGCGGAGTAGTGGGGAGCTAAGTGACACAGTGACCCCTGACCCCAACTGTATCCTGGGCGTCCGGATCCAGCACAACTGGAGGGAGAAGGGCAACCAGAGCAAATGGAAGGGCACTGTTCTGGACCGCCTCAGTGTCAACCCCTCACTCTTCATGGTCAAGTACGACGGCTTCGACTGCGTCTACGGCATCGAGCTGTTCAAGGATGAAAGGGTGTCCAACCTACAGGTCCTCACGGAGAAAGTTGGTGAGTATTGTTGTGACTGGTTCCCTTCTTGTTGACAAGAAAGTAACTCTGGACTATTAAGATACATGAGTTCACCTTAGCATAATTTACACCGTAGGCTAGAACTGAGCTGAACTATACTGGGTTGGCCTGGTTATGCATCCACCATATTTGCTGAAACAGTGCTTGAGAGGAAAATGAAAATGGAAATATTCAAGCCTGCACAGTATGGATTGGGTCATCCCTGACTATAGTATTATAAAGCCTCCCTTTTGTCTCTGCCTTCAACCCCTTACCACCCTACCACACACACACACACACACACACAATGCACTGACAGTGTAATTTATAATTATTTTAAATTATTCTAATTTATAGTGTACATGCCCCATACCCATTTCACAGCGTCTAGCCCCATTGCCACTTAGCCTCGCACAGCCTACAACATGTATTGTTTTATTGTTCTATTTTGTAAATGTGTTATTGCTATTTTGTTAATATTTTGCTATTTGTACATTTTTTGTTAATATTTGCTTGTATATTGTTTTGGGGTTTTTTATGTCCCACGCACCAACCTCACCAAGTTAATTTCCTGTATGTGAAAATATACTTGGCCAAATAAAAAAATTGAAAATAATTCTGATTCTGAATTCTGATTCTGTGTCTGTCCGCTACAGTCAACAACAAGATCAAGGTTCCTCATGGGGCAGAGGAGCTGGTGGGCAAAGCGGTGGAGCACCTTTTTGAGAAAGAAGATGGCGAGAAGAATGAGTGGAGAGGCATGGTCCTCTCCAGGGCTCCTATAATGACTAACTGGTATTACATCACCTATGAGAAGGACCCAGTGCTGTACATGTACCAGCTGTGGGATGACTATGCTGACGGGGACCTGAGGATCTTGCCTGAAGCAGGTACAGTAATCAACACCATCATTCTCAGTGGCCGCTTTCTCTGGACACTGATTGAGTCTATCCCTAGGTTTAAAAAAAAAAAAAACATCTTCAACGTAGCGTCTGCATTGTGTGATTTAGTCCAGGATTTGGCTGAATCTGCGTCTAGAAAACGTCCCCTTACACCAGCCCTGCACTGGCACGTAGCGTCTCAAATAGACCCTGTTTCTATTTGAGACGCAGGGGAAAACAGGTGCTTGCAGTCACACGGGAGTGATGTGGCTGGAATTACAGATAGAATGGGAGCGTTAACACATTTTGTCTCTCTCGCTATGTCGCTGGCGCACGTGTGCAGCTGTGTAGTTTCATTGTTAGTCTTGGCCATAGTGTATTGAGCCTTATATAACACTGGTACTTATGTGGTCCTCTGTGGCTCAGTTGGTAGAGCATGGCGCTAACAACGCTTAGGTTGTGGGTTCGATTCCCGCTGGGACCATATATGCTGAAATGTATGCACTCTGCAATGTAAGTCGCTTTGGATAAAAGTGTCAGCTAAATGGCATATTATATTGTATATATATATATATTACTTATCCGCTGTTGTTACTTAGATACATTATGAATGTTTCTAGTATATATGAATATAATATACAAGAGTGTTGATAAAAGATAAATAATGCGTGATATGGCTACTGAAGTTATTCATCCTCTCCGTCCTCTTCCTTCTCTCCAGAAAATAAGCACTTGCTCCCAGCCGACCGGAAGCCCGGCGAGGAGACGGAGAGCCTAGTGGGGAAGCAGGTTGAGTATGTTACTGACAAAGGTGTCAAGAGAACAGGCCTGGTGATCTACCAAGTCCCCGCCAAGCCCTCTGTCTACTACATCAAATACGACGATGACTTTCACATCCACGTCTACGACCTGGTCAAGACCACCTAGAAGGACCCCTTTTTAAACTCACTCCATCGCTTACTCCAACGTTTATACTTCTCATTTCTCTCTCTCTCTCTCTCTCTCTCTCTCTCTCTCTCTATCTCTCTCTCTCTCTCTCTCTCAAGGCCCTGGAGGGTTTAACAGATATGCTTTATCATTCAGAAAGTGCAATCTCTTGTCCTGTATGTGTGGTCCGCACAGCACAGCAGAACTGTAGCAATGCTATGCTAGACCACTAGGAGGAGGGTGGGAAACTACTGTACATGTGAAAGGACCTCTTTAACCCTCTTCACTTCTTTGCTGTGTTTCCTCTACCATTGTACAGATGGGCCGGTCCCCACCCCCCACCCCCCCCCTCCACCTGAAAGAGTTTGGCTTCTACCTGGTTTCAATTGACACTTTTGGTGCCTGGATGTTGCTCTAATTCAGCCCTAATTAGCGCCCTGCCTGAACAATAGCCTAGGGGAAACACTTATTTTTTGGTAACCCCATTTGGTTCTTGTGCTGCAAGGTAGAGTCACATCTAGGACAGTTCAGGAGTGCACTTGTCCAACAACTATAGACATATAATGTTATTGTTTCCAATTCCATTTCAGTTCAGTCAATTCAGGGGATTTTTCAAAATTGCAATCCATTATTTTTCAATGAGGAGTTTGTACTTTTTGAATTGGAATTGTTATTCGCTTCCTCTTTTGACTGATCAGAAATGGTATTGGCCCAAACTCTTGTTTTCTCCCACATACTGAAACTCACTTAGCTTTTATTAAAAGCAGGCTGAATGACACATTTATAACATAGCTGCCCTTAATAGCCATTTGTATTTGGTCTTTGAATGACAGAATAGCATGATGTACAGTATAGATGAATAATTCATAGAGTAGTTTAAACTGTTAGGTCCAGTGAAATGTTCCAAAGCTTTTCAAAGTGAAATGCAGTAATCTATGATGGTGCCCCTGAAATCATCAACATCAAAATCTGTATTTGTTTACGGTATGTGCAGCTGTGTTTATTTATTAATGTGTAAATTCATTGACAATCATTCCTTAATGAAGCCACAGCACTATAATAGGACTTGTGTCCCTGGGTTGCACTGGCCTAAGAATAAATACATCACCCACAGTATTGATTGATTTACAGGCCTAGCAGGTATACTGACGGACCCATCTCTGTTTTGAACATGCAGTATCCTCATCTGAAAATTGACAACTGCTTAAAAAGATCACAGTGAGAAACTTTCGAGAGGAGAGCACTCTTCAAAAACAAGTCTAATGAATATCAACCATGCTCAGCATTCCGACACCATCAGACTGTAGGATTATCACAGTGACGTGAGTATAACAGAGGCCTGGAGCCAGATACAATTGTGTTCCTTTTCACTGCTTCATTCCAGAACAAAGTGAAATGGAGCAAAATCATGTCCGGTCCCAGGCTAGTAGAACAGAGGCAGGGCGATAAATTCATATCTTGAGTCAAATACAAACAAGCCCCCGAGCATCATAAAAGTGCCTTCAGGCTTATAATGTTGCCATACTGTTGCTAACTGTTCACAATTCCTTGTAGTTGGCCACTATTGGGTCAGTATTAAGAAAAATGTGTCAATTCATGCGTTTCAAGGGTTATTTGCTATTGTCAGTTTATATTAGAGGATTTGAGGATTTGTGCAATGTTTTGGAGTTAATGCAGTATAAGCATACTTTTACCAATATAACATTCATGACCAGTGATTAGTCTCATTCATGGTTGATATTGTAGGGTGCACTTTAAATTACACATATACAGTCAATGTATGCTGCTGATGTGGTCCATTTTGCCTTTTTTCCCCCAACATGCTTTTTTTTGTGTAAGAAGGAGTGGTATATTGCAGCAAAGACATAGATGCTAAATCAAACGCATGGAGAAAAGAAAACAGTTGTAACACAGTTATAAAACAGTGATAACACATACAGTATTTAATCTGTAATTTTTGTGTAGTGTATTGTAATGTACGCTGTTGTGATTACGTGCATTTTTTTGTAAATACTTCATTGAAATTTATGCTTTTAAGTCAATCTGTGTTGTGTGATGCAACACACTCAATGACACAGACACGTAGTTACTGCCATACAAAACTGTCTTTGTTGACAAGAAGAAAACAACTCAAAAAATTTAAATACGAATAGATAGTTCATCTGGAAATATCACAGTGAAGTTCAGAAAAAAACAGCATTGAACATTTTCCTGGCTCTGGTCCCTAACTGGTAATAACTAAACATGTACAGTACTTTTAATCACACTGTACAGACGTTGGAATCATTTTATCCCAGCCAGGTCATTCCAAACTCCAGTCCAGAATCTGTCTCCTCTCACTCTCACAGCTCCAGGGCATTCAGTGTATTCCTTAGTTACACAGTGCATTGGACTGTGGTGTACATACTGTAACGTTGATACTATTTACTATCAGATTGCATGCTCCACTTGAATGCAGTCTTGAAGGCATTCAGGCTTTTTGGTTCATTATGACAGTTGCAGAGGAGGAGAAATCTCTGGCAGAATTGTGACTATTATTGCTGCCCACTTTTACCTTAATTTAAAAATGTTTATTCAGAAAATGTGACTGTAAAGAAAGAAAAAAAAACTAATTGTCAGTGCTATCTTTGGTACTTCAATCACCACCAGTTGTGCTGTGGTGTGTTTCTATGTATAGTAGAATGAATTCCTAAAGATTGTGTGCACTCTTCTGTTACCTTTCATCTGTCATGGTTTACTCCTCCCAGGTCTGGAGTTGTAGCATTCAAGCACCAACTACTTGTGTCATTATTCTGTCATGAGTAATAAAGTTTTTTTTGCACATTTCTTTCCTCTGCATTTTTATTTAATGAACTACATGTACATTCAGAACAGGTGGATTATGAAGAGTTGTAATTGACAACAATGCAAGCACAGGGGTCAGAGGATGTTGAGGCGTACAGTGTAGTGTATATTTTTATATTTAAGTTAATGTATACAACTAACATAAGTAACAAAGCAATTAATTTCATCCAAATATTCAGCTCATAAGAAAACAAATCATACCAAACATCTGACATGTTTAATAGGTTTATTTTACACTCATAAATGGTGAAATTAAATATATACAAAATAATAGACATTCTTGCTGTATAAAACATGGGAGACGGATGGTATAATGACTGGGGTCAAAGCCAGAACATGCACAATATATTAGTGGTTTTGAGAAATAAAAATTGTTAAATTAACAATTTGTACACACAAAACACATGACACAGCTAAACATGTCCATGGTGGGGGTTATTTTGAAAGGTAGCCTAAAGCCGACTGTAGGGTAATCAAAATAACTTTCAACACAACTGAAAAAACATTTTTGGTTACAGCAGTTTTGCTCAACAACATCAACATTAGGCCTAATTCTTTAGAGGTTATCGTACATGTCCTATTTCAATTACAATGCATTCAAATCAAGCAAGTGACTTTTAAGGAGGGCATTCCTTTTTTTCCCTCAGTGTAGTGGGGATATAAAATACTGGAACTGGCCGTGTCCATCTGAAAGTTTTGATTGCGATTGTGATTGCTGAGACCCATCCAAAACAAGAGTAGATTCTTCAATCTGGTAGTTCTAAGATGTCAAGTTTTCATTTGGTGAGATCTTTTAGGTACTGCATGCCATTGGTGGTGTATTCACACACTCTTGTAGGGGCCACAGAGAGAGCGGATATTGATTGCTGCACCCCTGAAATGAAATGAGACAGATATTAAAGAAACTGCCCCATTACAATAGAACACAGGCTATACCCTGTAATTTAATTGAGAGGACAAAAAAAAAAAAAACTTTAAAAAAAATGTTTTTAATGAAATATATTTCTCCTTTCTCCATAAACCAGCTGTTGATCAGGTTCTTACCAGAGTTCCATGATTCGACTGGGGCGAATGCAAACTTAGGCATAGCTGGGAGCTGAAATAGACAGAACATATATAGTTTAGTGATAAACCCTCTCACACAACACAATTGGCAGTGGATTACACTATATTGCATCACAGGGAAATCATTCTATAATTAATAGATAACATCGTTACCTCCAGACCAAAATACTTCATCCATTCATCCACAGCAGGGGGAATAGCAGCTTTAGCCTTCCCCAGGACCTCTGAGCCCTGTTCACTCCCTCCTAATAGTCCTGAGTCGTAGGCAACATACAGGGCACCTCCTGCAATGGTCACCTTTGTGGCCAATCTGTAAAAGACAAGGGTTAGGACAGTGAGATTACATCAATTAAAAACCATGCACAGGGTGAAACACTATGCTATTATTATGTCAACTGTATATCAAATACACATTCGAAACATCTGCCACATCTGACAACATTTTACGAAGTATAACGTCAAAATTCAAGCCAACATCATAGTTTACTTGACTAGCTAGCTCGCTAAGCAGGCTACCTAAATGTCAACCTGTTCTCATTGGCTTGACAGCTAGTTAGCTAGCTAATGCTTTTGGAAAAGCATGAAAGAGAACACTTACTTAAGAACCGGCAAAAGCTTGGCAGCCATAATGTCCCAATCTAATCAAATGTATAACACAAATATCCTGTGTATGATTTCTTGAAATTAGCTTTTCAGCCAGCATGAAATGAAACAAGCTTGACAACGAGCTAGGTAGCTACATTGAAGGGCAATCCTGTCACCGTAAGGGAGTGTCAATAAAGTTATATTTGAAGACAGAGAGCAGCTGATTCGCAAGAAAACCACAGACAATTATTTTTTATTTTCAATGTATAGTTTCCATGATTGATGATCCTTTATTAAAGCGTAGGTTGTGACTGTAGACGTGTGATGATGAGAGTTTTTTTTCTTTTCTTAATGTGATACAAAGTATGTATAATTGTGTGTGACAATCCTATCAATTTAACCCTGGCTCCGCACACCCCACCCCACCCCACCCCACCACCTCATCCCACCACACCACATCCCGATCGTTGCTTCATGCTCACAGTAATTACATTTCACAACTGTTTATGAATGCAGATTGCAATTGCTGCAAGTAGGCTGCTGAAGGTTGATATGTAGCCTAGTTGAAGACTAGTTTGTCCAGAACTGGTTCAGCCCAGAACTAGAGCTGGAAATAGTATTTATTTATATATGTATATGTTGCTTCATTAGAAAATACGTTTAGCTGCATGAATCCATTGACTACTGAAGTCAGAAGATGAGGGTTTTGTCTAAACTCGTTATAGTTGGTATAGCTGTTTTCTTTGGTGTCTTATGGAGTTCACCCAGATTTGATGCAGGTAAGAGTATATATGTTATGAATGTATCCTACGCTGTTTGTGATCATGTGTCATGAGTTTCCTTTTCCTTGTATTGTCAAAGAACAAATATTGCTGAGATAATACATATTGACAGACCAGGATCCTAAGGAGAATGCAATGTAGCAACAATGTTGCATGGCTGTTAGTAAACCACTCTCTGATGTCATTGATCAACAATGCTAAAGGAAGGCAGGTCTTGACAGAAACATATTTCAGTGGAATTATTATTTATTCTATGGTACATCCTAGTGGAAAACAGGTGTACAATCCTAGTGGGGAGGTTTATTATTTATTGTAAAAAAAAATAAAAAAATAAAAAGTGTGACTGCTCTCGATTTTGCAGCCTGGTATCATTGTGTGTCAAATTGTTTATCAGTTGCCTGACAGGGCTGTCTCTTGTGACCGTGATCTTACAAGAGGATTACTGCATTAGGATCATATGATCCTCAAATCATAAGGAAGACATTAACTGATTCAATTCATCAGGTGCCCTTTTCGCAGTGAGGTTAACTAGTATAAGCATTTGTTGAAATGTTTTGCATTATTCAAGTTCAAGTGACAGTATTTTATGATAGGCTACATATTATATTATATGTTACATAATTGTAATTATATGTTACATAATTGTAATTATATGTTACATAATTGTATGAATGATTGTTTCCCTTTAAATGTCCCTTATCAACCAAGACTGGTGTAAAACATCTTTACTAGGTGAGACAGTATCTGCTGTAAGGAGATAAGCATTATAGGAGATTAGAATGCTAAGATAATATACACTCACCTGCACTTTATTACCAACATTATACCAATACTGGGTAGGGCCTCCCTTTGCTCTCAAAACAGCCTCAATTCTCAACGTGGCGTTGATTCCACAAGATTTTTCAGGTGCACTTTCAAGCTGTGAATCTCTCGTTCTACCACATCCCAAAGGTGTTCTATTGGATTCAGATCTGGTGACTGGGAAGGCCACTGAAGAACACTGAACTCATTGTCATGTTCATGAAACCAGTTTGAGACTTTTGCTTTGTTACATGGTGCATTATCATGCGGTAAGTAGCCATTAGAAGATGGGTAAATTGTGGCCATGAAGGGATGCACATGGTCAGCAACAATACCCAAATAGGCTGTGGCTGTGGTGATTGATTGGTATTAACAGGCCAAAGGTGTGCCAAGAAAACATTCCTCAAACCATTCCACTACCTCCACCAAGAGAAGGTGTACAGGTGTTCCTAATAAAGTGTTAAGTGAGTGTATGTTTCACACACTCAGTAGGTTGTGTATATTATGCACAGTATGGTATCAGTATGGTATCTTGTACAGTATGGTATCTTGTACAGTATGGTATCTTGATAAAGTGGATGAACCTCTGCACACATATTCAGTGCAACATTCAAATCAAATCTTCTGGTTTAACTGGTTTATTGAGCTGTGCAAGTTTCTAACTTAACTGGGTCATTGAGCTATGCTTCCATTCAAACAGAGCAATACACATACAGTAGATAGAGATATGAAGATATGCTCTAGCTGTATTATTGCAGTTGGATGAGTCTGTGTAATGAGACAGTGTAAGTGGGAAGTGAAATATTGAATGGGGTGACGTGGAGCTAGCTGTAGTTATTTTCTCTGAATGACTGTTATCAATGCACATTTAACAGTTTCTGGAGTATAAAGGTAATCCTCATTCACAAAGTGAAAGCATTGCATTTGTTGGTTGCATTACATTCTAACAAGCCTTTGTCCATCAGTCTATAAAGTAGGCTAGGTAGCCTATATGAATTATTTTTTTTGCCATTGTACATGTATAGATAATGTATTATAGGATATATGAGTCATATTCAGATACCTCGAAAATAACGATTCATATCATTCTAGGAGAATACCAGTATTCTGTCCATCATGTTTCAACTACTACTGTCGATGCATTTCTCCCAGTAATAACCAATGAAACGTACTATTTTCTTCACAAAATGAATGACTTCTAATATGTATGGTTTCCACCAGAGTCTCTAAAAGGTGCCAGGGTCCTGATAACAGGTGCCAGTACGGGTATAGGTGAACAAATGGCCTATCACTACTCCCGCATGGGTGCTCAGGTGGTCATCACAGCCAGGAGGGAGAACGTTCTACGGCAGGTCAGTGACCTTGCAATGAGGGGTTGTGTTCTGATGTCATCATCCACAATCAATCGTTATACAGTTATACCTAAAGAGCTACTAGTTTTCCCTCTAAGCCCTGTTTTATAAGTGTTTTATAAATACTTCTTTTTTTTAACAATTTCAATTACGTTTTTAAAAGATAACTGATATAATGATGACAGACTGTATGAT
>NC_139660.1:5312768-5315268 GCF_951799395.1 Argentina silus | reverse complement strand
AGCCAGAGAAGGCTTGCCCCGTCTCTGTCCACAAGGGGAGAGAGGGAGGGTGGGGAGGGAGGCAGAGGGAGGCAGAGGGAGGGTGGTTGGGGAGAGAGGGAGGGTGGGGAGGGAGGCAGAGGGAGGGTGGTTGGGGAGAGAGGGAGGGTGGGGAGGGAGGGAGGCAGAGGGAGGGTGGTTGGGGGAGAGAGGGAGGGTGGGGAGGGAGGCAGAGGGAGGGTGGTTGGGGAGAGAGGGAGGGTGGGGAGGGAGGCAGAGGGAGGGTGGTTGGGGGAGAGAGGGAGGGTGGGGAGGGAGGCAGAGGGAGGGTGGTTGGGGGAGAGAGGGAGGGTGGGGAGGGAGGGAGGCAGAGGGAGGGTGGTTGGGGGAGAGAGGGAGGGTGGGGAGGGAGGGAGGCAGAGGGAGGGTGGTTGGGGGAGAGAGGGAGAGGGTATGCGATGGGAGGGTGTGAGAGCGATAGTGATGCGTGGGTCCGTTATTTATGTGTTATTTATGCGTTACCCACACCCGCCCACAGTTTCATAGACATGGCCTGAGCCCGCTCGACCCGATATCATGCAGATAAAACAATGATCTGAACCTGACCCGAACCCACAAATATTAAAAGGTCAGTAACGCAAACAAGCGCAATACAAATCTGAATGATTTTGCCATTTTAATCGTAGAGGTATACCGTATATAGGCTAAGGCTATACAGTAGGAAACAAAATATCATCTTTAATATAACCTACATTTTATTACCCCATAGAATTTGACCCGAACCCGCCCGGTCCGATCTTACTCTTATGTTTTATTGACCCGAGCCCGCCTGATCGGCAAGTAAACCCACAGGCCCCCTGGGTCTCGGCCTAGAGGGCGGGTATCTCCCTGATTGCTTCAAATACTCCCCCCACACACTCCTTATTCTCCCCCCTCTCCCCTCCTCCCCCTCTCAGAGGCTATAGCTACAAATCCTTCCATACCATACTGTACATCTTGATATCATTCCAGGCATATCTACTGTATTTGCATTCTGGAGATACAGACAATTATAGAAATGTATTCACCTTCAAACAACACCTTCAATCTTCACTGTATCATTTAATCCATGCTATCTGTGCTGCATAGGGATCTACTGTAGGGTTGCACCTCACAATCAGGACCAGTCATAGTGAATCAAGTTGAGAGTTGCAGCAAAGGGGGCCAGCATGAAGCCTGTCACATCAGTTTGCTTTTGGGTGTGTAATCTTGGCCTATGTATGTCCAACATACACTGTAGGTTTAATACCCATAACAAAAGATAAAGTCTTGAACTTCCAAGGGAGCCATCATTTTATTTAGATTTTATTGTCTATGCACCTTTTTCCCAGGGATTTCTAATGAAATGCTAAGGACCCTGGGGAGGCTGAGTAACCTGATTTATACGGCCCTCTAGTTTGTCAAATGTGACGATTTCTCACAAAATTTTCCAAGTTGAAGTGGAGCTTTTCTGTAGAGTGTGATTGATGAGGCTGAGATAATTGGCTATTGTGAAGAGCCGTCAGGGAGAGACGCCATGTCACCTCGCAGGGAGAGAGTTAGAGAGCAGGGAAATGGAAGTGATTACATCTAATATTCAACATCTGGGAGTGATTGCCTCAGAAGAAGAAGTTTCAAAGAGGAGTGGGGGGAAAAAAAGAAAGAAGCAACAGTAATTTGCACAGGATTTACGAATCTCTGAATCAAATTTTGGAATCTTATCCACATCTTGTTCTATTCCCCCAAGACTTTCGCTCGTAACATGCACGCACACACGCTCGAGCACACACACACGCACACACACACACACACACACACACACACACACACACACACACAAACAGAAGACACACACTTTTTTTCTTTCTTTGCGGAGGTTTGAAAGGAAAAGTACATAATTGGGCACATATATTTAAATCGCATTAACCTCTAAAATGGTAGTGCTCATCTCTCACACTCAATTCCAAGTCACAACCCAGCAACTCTCAACTCAACTCCACGGTGCATCTAGGCTGTCCTCCGCCCTGTGCAATCACACGCCACCGAAAGAAATGATCCGCTGCCGATATTGAGCCCAAACCAGGTCAGAAGTGATCAAAGCCTGTGGGAGAGAGAGAGTTATCTGGTCCCAATTACGTTCAATCATGGGAAATTGGCAAATTGCAGAGAGATGTGCATGACGAGGACATGCGGCCAGATGAGCCGAGGTGGTCCGTGGGGATTGAGCAGACTTCAGAGAGAAGAGGGGAGGATCATGGTCCTAGATGTTGATCTTTGTGTGCTTTTCCAATGGAGTATTTTCTCTGTCTGTGTAATGAGTCACAGAGTCATTATATATGGTTTAACCTTTGATAATCGCTGACAGCGTATTATTGATAACTATGGAATACATTTTAAGGTACACACAGATTACGGTCACACAAAGGGGTTTACACTGAATACAAAGGTGTTTTACAGAATACACATCCCCCTTAATGAAGCCTGATAGGTGGAAGAGATAACC
>NC_139660.1:5302768-5307768 GCF_951799395.1 Argentina silus | reverse complement strand
TGTAAGGATTACTGGCTTTTTACAAGGGGGATTCTCATTTTAGTATATGAGAATTGTTGAGGTTTCCACAACCGTTGCTGACATTTCTTTCTTTCTTGAAAAGTATTGGTTCTCCTTGCCTTCTCAATTTACAACGAATTATAATCCTACAAAATGAAATGATTAATTCATTTAGAGAAATATATGAACACTATGGAAAAATGTTGCAAATAGGCCAAGGCCTACATACTGCATGAAACAATTACCACCATAGCAGCTCTGATCTTAACACAAGACATAATGGTTTACATTTTCTCAAAGTAAATGCATAGACAATTTATTTTCATACACATTCAACGTCCATATTCTCTGGGCAGGTAATAGTTATACGTTGTTCGACAGTTCTTATGTCTCAGCTTTTTAGGGGTATTCATTTTGTTGGCTTTAACAAGAACTCAAGGTGAGGAAAACCCCTCAAACAAACACAAACAAAGTACAAAGAGACGGGGGGGGATGTGGCTCTTCTTTCAACTGCTAGCCTAGCGTGCTCGCGGCACCTCCTGTCAGAGAAGAAAAATCCCAGGAAGAAACAAACTGGAAAAATGCAAAACAATGCCATCTTCCCGTGGCCTGCAGAGTGATTGATTAGGACTTGTCCCTTTTTCTTCTTTTGAATTCACAGACAATATTGCAAAATATGTTGCAATCAGCATGTGTACGGATTTGCTTTATATGTTTTATTGGAATTGAAGGTTATATGAGTTTTGCATAAGTGGATAACAGTATTTGCTTCACACCAATAATGAACCGAGGAATGCACGGGAATGTTGATATGAAGTTCATTCCAGATTTCTCATGAGAGTAGCCTTTTCTCAGCTGTGTTGATGTTCATGAATAAATATAGATTTGATTTATTTTCAGCTCCTCTCTGAACCTCATAGTTTAATTGGCCAGCTTCATAAGTTTCTATTTTAAATAGAAATAGACACTCTTTCTTCTTTTAGGCCGCAGCGAAGGGCAGTTTGTAAGCTCCATGTTTGTTCTTTCAGTTTTCCTTGTTTTGCTTTCCTCTCCTCAAGCTGCAAGTCTTTAGTCAGAGCCTTGCTTTGACAGGTGGAGATCAACTGGAGCCATCGCTATTGGCAACCATGTGGGATTGGAAGGAAAGGTGGCACTGGGGTCAGCGGCAGCTGAGTTATTCTATACCTATGCAATAACACGCCCAGCCCCCATGGGGTTAAAGTTCACCTACAACATACCTCCACCAAAGTTCTACAAACACGGTGCACCACTATCTCAGAATCCGTCTAAATCCAGTCAATTGGAGTTTATCTGAGGGATGTTTTGAATTTCAAATAATAACTGATCTCTACACTGATTCCATTTTTTTTTTCCGATTTTCGCCAAACGGAAAATGCATGAAAAAAGAGAATCTACACATAATAGAGATAATTGCTTTAGATTTAGTTTTTCCTAACTTAATTTCAGTTGTTTTTTTAAACATGCAGACAACTTGTGTCCTGTCCTCTGGTGGTTGTTCGTCCAAACAATCAAGCCATGCTGACTTCCGCAGTGACACTTAAAAGATGAAACAGGGGTAACGATTAAGCAATCCCATTCGTAATTATGGTAATGTCAATTGAGCCTGTCAGGGATGAATAATTTCAGGGGAGACAGTAAAATATACCTAACAAGGCCTTTCTCAGTGGTAAACACGGGGCTTTTAAAACTGTAATTAGCCTTTAATGTCTAACACATGGCCTACAAGCCATCTCCTCGCCCAGCTCCCTATGCTCCACCACTTTCTCCTCTGTGGGACACACGTTTCAAGTAGTTGGAAATCTAACCACACAAATAGGGGGCACAATCTGTTAAGGTCATTTTGAGGCATTTCTGGTAGTGAGAGTGTTTTTTTTTTTTTTACACATTTCTACACAGTGGCACATAAGAGAAGCAACATGCAATGACATGTATAAAAGACATGCTTGCAATTTTCCAATCCTACAACATACAGTAGATCATATTGTTTATGAATAGAATATAAAAAAATAGGGTTGCTGAGACGGAAGGTGTTTCTACAGAGTTGAGTCTGTTGCTAATGCATATGATGATCAATGCCCCCTTCTGGACTTCTTAAAAAGTTGATCCATAGCACTAAGGCAGCAGTGTGTCATATTGCTCATGATAATGGTGCTTCCTTTGGTGTCTGTGGGCCATGGAGGAGGACAGGGGTTTAAAATCAACAAACCCCATCTTACATGTCCTTACTACCCCCCACCCCCCCCCCACCTTCCCACCCCCCTCCGACTCAAACCCACCCCTCAACAACTGCCCCTTCCCCACCCCGCTCACCCACCCACCCAATGTGTTCAAGAATTCCCCCTTGAGAGACAGACACAGATAATTGGTCACAGATTTTTGTTGGCAGAACACAAAGAGACCTCCTATTCACCCGTGTGCAGCTGTCCAGTTCCCATTCTCCCATCCCTGCTCCCCACTAGCTGTATCCCACTACAGGTCTCCCCCCCAGGCAGGCAGGCAGACCAGGCAGGAAAGGCCAGGAAGGCAGGCAGGCAGGCAGCCAGGCAGGCAGGCAGGCAGGCAGGCAGGCAGGCAGGCCAGGCAGGAAAGGCCAGGCAGGCCAGGCAGCCAGGCAGGCAGGCAGGAAAGGCCAGGCAGGCAGACAGACAGACAGACAGACAGCCAGGCAGGCAGGCAGGCAGGCAGGCAGGCAGGAAAGGCCAGGCAGTCAGACAGACAGACAGGCAGGCAGGCAGGCAGGCAGGCAAGAAAGGCCAGGCAGGCAGGCAGGCAGGAAAGGCCAGGCAGCCAGGCAGGCAGGCAGGCAGGCAGGCAGGCCCTGTGCTGGGACGGCCCTATCCCCCCTCTCTCCCCAAACACAGCCCCTTTCACTGCCACAATAGAGCCATCGAGGACACATCCCTCCCCTGACCCTGACCCAAACCCCCGCCATACCCCCCCGAGGCTCCCTTCACATCAATAGGACACTTGAAGCCGTTATTAGCCGCCTTTGATACGGGCAGCACCACCAATTAGGGATCCGTTTGCCTTGAGAATTGCACCTGCAGGATGTGTTGGAATTCAATGCGTTGTCACTGCTATCAGCAGCCTCATCTCTGATGAGCCACAGCAGTCCCATCTAGATATGGTGTTATCTCATTTGTGTTTGTAACAAGGGACAGTAGAGACCATTAAGAGGCAATAACAGAGATTAGTTAAGATGGTGTCAAGTACAGTGCACACACAGATACAGATACAATGGAAAATGGAGATACAATACAACTAAAACCTAACCAAACAGTGGAGGCCGTAAATCCAGTTAACTGATCTTTTAATCAATGTGACAACAGGGGTTTCCTGATAAGATAAACAACACAGGGTTGTTTATCTTGCATTGTTGTCATGGTTTTTATTTAATTTTGCATTTTTCGCTAACAGTTTCACAGTAGCTTTAATATAATGGCCAAAAATGACATTGAAACCATACAATGGTGATATCACAGTTTTGGAAGCCACAGACAGATTCCAACATCTCCCGAAACAGGAAACAAAGGTAAGTAGAGCAACACATTTCTGCAAGCTTCCTGTACTTTCTCTCTCTCTCTCTCTCTATCTCTCTCTCTCTCTCTCTCTCTCTTTCTCGCTCCATTGCTGCTCTACCTAGTCTAATGGATCACATGTGTGGAGATCATGGTGTGTCTTACCAAGGACTACAGAGTAGAAGACAAAAACAGAGACAAGACAAAAAAAGAGAAAGAGAGAAGGAGGAATTCTACAACAGTGGGGAGGGGGGGGGGGGTAAAGAAGTGAAGAAAAAATAACCCAGTGAGACTCAGGTTTGGAGGGGGGAGAGAGAGAGAAGGAGGGAGAGAGAGAGTGATTACAATTCCAGTCACAACTACCATAGCGGTGTGCAGTGATCCTAGATTTCTTGAACAGCCGAGCAGAGTTGTCCCAGGAGACTCATGGGAAGCCATAGGTCAACCACCGCTTTCCTGATGCACCATATGTTAAAGGAATTCCGCACTGCATTGTGGGATACGACGTCACCAACCCCCACAACTTGGTTTCCAAATGACTAACACATACATTCTCAAACTTATCCTGACATTTCTGCATTGGAACAAATGACCACAATCACTCTTTCAAGTTTACATTGATATTAAATATGAAATGCATTTCCTCTATATAAAGTATATGTTTTATTACATGTGAGGTATAATAGTGAGTTATACCTGGTACCCTTTCTTAACATCACCATGCAGAGAGTCCTTGTGGTTGTATCATTGCATCATTTCATTGCATTTCATTTCATTGTGGTTGTATCATTGCAGTATCATTGCATACAGGACGGATGTGTTGCGGTTATGTCTTTGCCCTACACTTACGGATCAGCTCAATGTTGAAAACATAATTGAACTATCAATATATCTCACAATATCTCTATCAGTACCACTTTGCACTGACATAGCTCCATAGTTACTGCATGTAATTACCGCAGATCACATTACAGTGCTGCTACACAGATACTGTATAGAGCAAGTCCATATAGTGTTACAAGAAGTGTCATCACAACATTAGTTACAGTATGCCTGCTGTTTCAGTCAGAACCTTCTCGATATATTGAACTTAGGCTTGCCTGAGGATGACCTGCTGGTTAGACTATCTGACAGGACACAATGTGGATATAAGAGGATAAGGGAGAGGGACAGACGGAGATTCTGCAAAAAAAGGAGAAGGAAAGGTTTGTGATACTGGTTAAATGACCAGCAGGCGGAGGGGAGATTTCTCCCGATAGTAACCCTTTTGTGTCCCTCTATGTCCTCCTCCTACTTTCCTGTTTTCAGAGAAACTATCTAACGAGGCTAATTAAATGTTATTAGTAAACATACCCGCATGCTACAGGCCGTAACTATCTCCGTTATTCAGCAGGAAATTGAGTAAAGAGAGAACTCATGAAAAGGATCCCCTGCAATTTTAATGAAAAGCGATCAAGCACA
>NC_139660.1:5267768-5292768 GCF_951799395.1 Argentina silus | reverse complement strand
ATAGACCATGACAACAGACAGAGCTCTCATTCATATTCCACAGTGGTCCACATGCTCAGTTAACACCATGGCCTGGCCGTCCACACCATTGCGTCTGTCTGTCTCTCTGTCTCTCTGTCTGTCTGTCTGTCTGTCTGTCTGTCTGTCTGTCTGTCTGTCTACCAGGCCTTTGGAGAATATGGGATGCCGTCCAAAGGCGACACATGTTGTCAAGCCAATGAATGTCTATGAGTGTAAGTAAGTGTGTGTGAGTGTGTATGTGTGTGTGTACATGCGTGTGCGTGTGTGTGTGCGTGTGTGTGTGTGTGTGTGTGTGTGTGTGTGTGTGCGTGTGTGTGTGTGCGTGTGCGCGCACGTGCGTGTGTGTGTGTGTGTGTGTGTGTGCAAATGAATGTGAATGTGCTTCAATCTTTTTTCCATTCTATTCTTCTTTTTTTTCTTCTTTTTTTTTTTTTTGCGAATGCCCTACCCAGATATGTAGGAATTAGAGCACATCGCTCACTACAAACCTTCCCTAATCAAAGTGCCGATTCTTGAAACAGACAGCTGTTGTCATGTGCTTTAATTCCTAGCTAGTACACTATCTCCCCCTGTATAGCAGCAGCAGAGCACTTAGTTGCCCAGTTGAGGTTGAGGGGGACCGAGGGGTTGACTGTGCCTGCCTGCCTGCTCCCTATCTGAATACCAATACAGAATACATCACACACATATAGATCCAAGGTAAGTTACTTTTTCTCTCTCTCTCTCTGACATGGCTCTCCAACCAATCCATTACTTAACTGACAATGGGCTGATAAGAGAAAAAAAAAAAGAAAAAAAAAGAAAGGTTATTTGACAAAAAAACATCTGACATACAGACATTGTTTGTCAGTTCCACTGTGTCAGATGCAGGCCATTATTCCGGTCAGGGTCAACATTTGACCGTTCTGTAATTCCTCTTGTGGTGACAGTAATATTGAGCGGAACGACATTTATAAGTCCTCCTCATAATCCAGTGTCCATCTTCAGCCACTACAGTAGCTGTTGTTCGCTCTTGACAATGAGCGGAAAGGAACCCCACTTCTAGAAGTGACGATGATGTCTCTTTCGAGTAAATGCAAGAAACATCTGTTCAAAGATGAGGAAAACAGTAATATCAGTTTCCAAGAAGTGAGCACTGAAAACTTCTCACTTAACAAGCATGTAGTCTTTGCATTGTGGTCAGTCAATCAGGCTTGAGGTGTGAATGTTTTCCCAAGTCCCCCAGTTTTCAGTTCCTTACCCCACACAGAGGCATTCTTTGAATGCCTTCTGAGGTAAACCTTGGTGGATAGGGATCAGAAAGCTAAATTTATACCCTGGTCTCATTTACTGTTGGTTTATTCCTGGTCCTGGGCTGGTGTTAGTCTAAGCTCAGAGTGGAAGAATAACCTTCAGTCATAGACTAGATTCCTTTTCATTTGACACCATCCTTTTCATCACAAGTTCATCTTGGAGTGATCAGTCCACTTCAATTCATGTATAGAGCACACTGTAATTAGTAGATTGATTTCATCTCATTTCTAGCAGAAAAACATAATCGCTGACAATACAGACAATAGGATTTGCCTCACAAGTTTGAACCAATAGGTCATGAACCAACCAATCTCCATTCAAATGGTCTGAAAGACAGTGAAGCCAAAGTATAATGCAGTTCCAAATACAGGGGAACATATTGAGATGGGCAATGGAGAGGAAAACTGTTTCCCTAATGTCTTAACCACCAATGTTTGCTTAACGTTTGCCCATCTGTGGATCAGGTCAGGGATAAGTGTCATTACACTCAGTCAAAGGTTTACAGTTTCTGCATGGAAAGAAGAGGAAAAAAGACCTAGTAAAAAGCAAACAGTGAAAGAATCCTGGGGTCTTTGGTGACAGCATGGGGCACATGCGGGAGGATTGGAGACTCTCTCCGGCTGAGAGAAAACTTGCCTCCTTAGACAGATGGACGAACACACAACCCACATCTCAGCCTCCACCTCCCTAACCTAACCTGCTGAAATAGCAATCACTAAAACTATGCGGTTGAAGTTTCCTGTTGGTTCGAGGGTTCAAGGATGGAACATAAGAGTTGTACATCTTTGAAATATTCAAAGAACCCATAATACAGTTGCAGATATATTTCTGATGGAAATCTTGTTCAGGCAACCCATGCACACAAAGGCGCCGCATATCAGAAGCTTGTAATATGGAAAAATGTGTGGTATGTATCACAGTCGTTATCTTTTTATTGGCCAGTGAAGTCTTTTTTAGAGGGAATTGTCTATCATTTCCAGGGGGAAGGAGTGTTGTCAAAGCCATTACAAAGCAATTTGTAGGCTATCTGTCTGTGTTATTCAGTCTGCCCTAGGTGTCTGGAGGTGGGGGAGGGGTGACAGGAGAAGTGGGGAGTGGAAGAGCCCAAGCCTGTTCAAGCAAGGCAATGTAAATAAGCTTGCAACTTGCTCAGTACAGATTTACCACCAATGTTTAGCTGAGAAAGTGCAGACAAAATATCAGCTTTAGGTTTACTGGTGGTACTATGGTATTTGTAGTCTTCTTTTTTGCACATCGTTGCTAGCACCATCCCCATAGACGATGTGGTCAATGCAACAATTTTACAAGATTTCATTACGTAATCAAAGAGAGTACAAGTAAAGTCCTTTTTGTGGTTAAGTGACGGTTAAAAGATTAGGAGAGGTTTTGCGTTGATCTGTTTGCAGCGTGTGTATACACACCTTCAGAGCTAACCGACTATTCCCCTGCTAATCCTTTCACACACCTCAGGGCTCAGGGGGCCCAGCGTTGACTGGCTTCTGACTCACCTGCACACAAACACACACACACACGCACACACACACACACACACACACACACACACACACACAGACACACACACACACACACACACACACACACACACACACACACACACACACACACACACACACACACACACACACACACACACACACACACACACAGGTAGGTTCGGGTCAGAGGTGAGATCTTCTCTAAGGTTAAATGGTCCTGCACTCTCTCCCTTTGGGCATCAGGATCAGAGGTACCTCTATATTCTGCTCTCCATTTATTTTACCCATCATCCCTCATCAGCCCAGGAAGACCCCTTGACCCCAAGTCTAAGGTTACCTGTCAGTTGACTGTCTATTCAAGAGCACCAGGCTTGACGCTATGTCAACAACATTTGTTCTGTCCAAAAAAAGAGGAGGGGGAAGGGCTTGTAAGGGTGTAAAAGAGACGAGAAGAGGGGTGAGAATTTAAAAAAAAAAAGTGGTACATTCACATAATACATTAACATTGATAAACAACTTACAGTAATTCCTGTGTTACATTTAATCTTCATTGTTTTACATCGTAGAACACACCCATGATCTCTGTGAGTGCCTATGGTAAAGATAATGTGTCTGACTGTAAGGGGTGTTCTACTCTCTGGATCAACAGTTTATTTATGCAAACATTTGAATGGTACTGTAGATGAGCCGTAGTGTCTTATAGAAGTTTCTTTGAAGTGTAACATTAGCAAGCTACCGCTGAACCACAATTGATTTAATGTGGGCATACTCTGGGGATTAAATATTCTAGAAAATTCAACTAATTCATAAAAGCATATCATTAAAAAAAACAAAAAAACTTTGCTTTGGAAACCGCACAACATGTTCAAACAGCATACCCTCCAAAAATAGACATGGAACTCTTTGAAAATAACTATGTTGACTCAGGCACTAGATCCAGGACCCCAAAAACATTGTAAACAGATGCATGCATGGCTACCTCCAGAGAGGCCTGCAAGCAGCTAGAAAAACACTGAGAAAGCCCTCCCCCTGTGCACTGTCAGGTATCAATCAGGGGCCGTAAGTGGGATCCTTGAGTCGAGATGCTATCAGGGCTGCCCAGTACACACTCACACCACTGCATGTGTTATCTGCTCAGAGATAACAGTCCCCTCACTGTGAGAGGCCTGCGCCATGCAGCCTCAGCCACGCTCTCTCTGCTCACTCAGTCTCACAGCTCAGGTGCTGTAGGCCACTTTACTTCAGACAGGATGAGCCCTCAGGAAAATGCATTTGCACTACTGGTTGTTTTTTAAAAATGAGTGTTGTGTGCATCCTTCATATTCTACTAGAATGTGAGCATTCCGCTTTTACTCACTGGTCTTATCAAAAGAACACCAGCGGTTACATGCAAGTTTCAGCTGACACAGTTAGATGAGTATGAAATATTGTATGTAATGTAATAAGTATGTATGTAATAAGTATGTAGTTTAGTATGAAACCAACGCATGAGCAAAAAAAAAAAAACGAACAAAGGGCGATAATGACGGACATTTTTTTTCTTCTGTTGACAATTGCTACTACAGTAATCATTTAGTAGTTTAGAAAAGCTTCAGAAGAGAGAAGTTGTTCCTCTCTGGCCCAGTTTTCTGGTTTTCTCCAGACCACAGCGCGATGGGTCTAGTAACAATAACAAGCAGCACGGTGAGGAGCTGGTCCTGCAGTGTGAGGACCATAATGAGGAACATGTGGAGCTGCCCAGACACACAGTCAGAGGAAACCCAATCCCTCTCTTTTTCTTCCCCCCTCTCCCTCTCTCCTGCTCCTGCATACTACTGCTCGCTGCTCGCAGTCTATGGCATAGTTCGCCGTCGTCTTAGTTTTGAAGACTTTCTGATACGATGCAAACGCCATTGTTCATGTGATTTTTCTCATGCTCTGGCTGACTAAGCCTTTTTACTCCTCTTGACTTACGCACCTTCCATATGTTGTAACCTCCATTTTTGATCAGCCACAATTATTATTATTATTATTATTATTATTATTATTAATATTATTATTATTTATTTATTTATTTATTTATTTCTGCCAGTGTAGATTGTGAAGTCAGAGGTGTAGCCATTACTGGAATCAGCCAAGACTGACAGACTGATCAGCCACATTCATTTTTGATCATACTCAATTCCTCCCCTTGATACTTTTCAAAATCTCCACCTTCTGTCTGATTTCTTCCTCCCTCTTTAATTCTCTTATTTCTCAAACTATCCTTTTCTCTCTTTCTCTCTCTCTCTTTATTTCTCTCCTTTCTCCGACTCAGTAGCGGAGACCAGCCGTTCTGCTCCACGCTCAGGCCTGCCGTGAGGCGGATGGCTAATTTTACCAGGCTGACCTCATTTTTCTATTGTATTAGAACAAGTGATCCAGTGTCAGGAGAAATGTACTGGGCTTCAGTCTTTTTTTTAACCTGATACATCCCAATTTACTGCATACCCCCTCCACCCCACCTTGTTTTGAGAGGTGGAATATGCATATTTGCTGGGTCATGCAATGCAATATGCTCAGAAGGAGAGAAAGGGAAGAAATGAAGGAGAGAGGGAAGAAAGAGGTCTTTCTCCACCCATCAGGCTCCACGGACCATCTGTAGGGGGTCTCTTTCATGTGAAGAATTCATCCCGTCCATCCACCTGGATGAGTTAACTGTTTGCTTCACTGAGCAGTGTTTGAATGATGCCAAAGTCCTATCAATTCTTCAATGGACAACACAGTCTAGATTAATTTAGGGAAAGAGACAATTGTCTATTCAGAGTAGCATAAGAGAAATGCCATCATTCAGGCCTACACCATGCACTATTCAGATGTAGTTGCTATGGTAAAGAAGAAAAAAAAAGACTTAAAGCAAGGCACTAAGTGACCATTGCCCCTCTACCTGTGTAATAATACTCATTATTGACATAGAATGATTGATTTAACATGTTATTACTATGTTATTACATAGTAATGAGGCCATTGTATGGAGTATGGAGTTTAGCTGTGTGTGTTATTAACACGTGGGAATAGTTTTAAGTAACAGTTTTAAGTACCACTAACCAGTTTCACTGTGTTTTGCTTTCACAAAAACAACTAAACAAATCATGCTTTTCTGTTTTTTCTTTTCTTTCAGAAAATGTTGTCAATGGATCCTGAAGACGAGCTTTTGAACAGGTGAGACAACCCGAGTCCATGTTATTGTTACAAATACATTCACATCAACAGTCCTTTGCCAGGGAGTCATTGATGCAGACGCTGTACATGCATTTCTAGTAGTCCTGCAGTACATGGCTCTATCATTTGCTACATTATGATGTTGCAAAGGCCCATTGAATATCTGTGTAAACCTGTACCGGGAATTTGTCCACAAAAAGCAGCCATAAAGCAGATCAACCCCCCCAAAATTAGCTGAACAAACACAGTAACGTTGGCCCTCAGGGGGAGAAACCTGGCACACTGGATCCACTGTGATGTAGGCTGAACAGAACAATCCAAGCGGTCCACTTGGGTTGAGCTGTCTTCATTTCCCCCTCCACTATATATATCAACCCCACATCAACAAGGACTGTGAGCACCTTTCACGAGACCGATAGACTACCTGAATCAGACAATTGTGTAGGGAAAGGAGCCAGCATGTGTATAGAGAAACCAGTGATCCAATACCTGTCGGGGTTCAGTTGACTCTAATACAGTCAAAAGGAAGTATGCAGACTTAAACTTTACAGAATGTTCAAAACCCTACAAGTACATTTATGTTTCAAAACCAATTATGGAATTATGCAGAATATGAATGTTGATTTTCTTTACAGTAATATTTGATTCAATAATGGTATGTCCATTAAAATTCCCCATTTACATGACACAAGAACCACAAAACTTTTCTTGTGCAAAGAAACTAGTGATTCTGTGGGCGCTGCACCCTGCAGATGGCCCTGGTTCGCAGCTGCGAAAACGAGAGACGAAGTGTCGTTCAAGGCAGCAAGGGATGGAAAGTTGGCCACAAAAGGAAAAAAAGTAACATACAAGTTACTAACAGAAAATGCAATGGAAAAAATAATAGCAGAGGGGTTAGCTGAGAGAGTATAATTAATGGAAAGTGTTTTCCTCTGTATTGTGAGAGTGTTCAAATGATATGTTGTCCATCCTTATGGAGATAACATACTGGAGGCTGGTATACCACACAATTACCATATTGCAAGACTAATGGCAGCGTATGACCTCAGGTATGAAAAACCATCCAGCGTAACATATGGAATCTCAAGCACTATTGAATCCACAGGCTACATTCTTAGGCCAACTTTTTTATGAGTACTTCAAAACCATTCTTGTTAAATTGTACCTCCACAATGCACACATAATACACCACAAATCTGTCATCCAATCATATTTGCCCCACGACATCATGAATTGCAAAGTTAGGTGTTAGTCATTAGAATGTTCTTAAGCAGGTGGGGAAAGTAATATAATTCTCTCAACACACAACAGGGTTGTTTGTGTTTGACCATTTGCTATATAGCTCATGTTAAACCCTGTTGAGATCAAACAGGACAACTGCCACAGCTGAATGCTTTGTAATGCAGAAGAGTATGTACGGCTAGAATTCTTAATTCAATCTGCCTAGAAAGGAATTTGCTATTCCAGACCTTCAGATGTGTACACATAACATAACTGTGCTCATGTATGGGTAATTGAATGTGAAAAATAGTTTTTTTTTTTAACCATACTATAACCATACTAACATAAGTCTCTCAAATTATTATAGGACTCATTTCGCATCGCCCCCTTTGTCTTTAGAAACACTTTCCATTGGATTGGTCCTAAGATTGCCACAAACCACATATGTAAATATCAAGTGGTTAACGAATAATTAGTGTTTCATTGGCCAACAACCACCTCCGAGCTCCGGCTCCTCGGTTAGACCCCTCCCCTGTAGAGCCGCCCTGAAGACTGGGCCCCTTTTGAATGACAGCGCTTGGGAAAGGATACGAATTTTTGTCTAATTTCCCGCAGCTACAGCGTCGATGAGCAGCAGTCGAAGAACTCCAATCTAACTGAATGGATTGGCATGGGGAGAAGCGGACCTCAAAACTTGGCTAAGCGGCAGCTTTGGAACTGTATTACATTCATGATGGTTTTACTTTCTCTGCTGCTACGACCAGGTAAGTCCATGTATTGGTGACCGTGCGACTGTGCATGCAAAACATTTTTCCCGCACCCTCGGAATGGTGGATGATGCTGGAAAACTTTCTTGGCTAGAAAGTTAGCCCCTGCTAATGGTGTGAGACTCTACTGAACTCTCAAGTGAACAACGTTAATGGGATATTTACAAAACTTATCTAGTTTTTGGCTTTCTTGTAGGACATTCCTTGAAATTTAGAGAGAGATTAGATTATTGTCAAAAACAGTAAATTAGGGCCAAATGTAGTACAGGCGTCATCGCGAGCCCAGCAGGCTGCGCTGGCTGAAACAACACGAGCTACTTTTGTGCGAAACAACTTTGAGCCAGCAAACTAGTTCCTACCCTAACCTCAATTACAGTTATACACACAACCACAACGGTAGTCTTGGTGTGTTGATTCTCAAATCGTTACTTATTTATGTTGCTGTATCCATCTCGTGAATTTACCGTTGCGTAAAATGATCTGGTAATAAAGAGTAGCTAGCATAGCTTGCTAACAGCGTACTCACGTCGCATCATAAGGAAATATTTTAACATTTTTATAAGTGTAGCGGAGCAAACTAATGTTACGAGCGAGCCACGTTTAATGTGTGCAGGGCTTGCAATGACTATTCGGATTGTAACTTGTTTCGCTTGTAAAATGAAATGTTGGTCAGTGTTTTGTTCACTCATTCATGCTTCATTTGTTACCATGCAGGGGTCAGACTTTCCGGCCTCTATTGAACGTGTCTACAGTAGAACCTCTGCCTTCAGCGAGAGCTTGTTTTGTTCTCGCAGCTGTAGTTGTCAGTCGTCTAGAGGTTGTCTACATCTGGAAACAAATTGTTTTTGTTTGTACAGTGTTAGTGACCTGATCTTTGATAAACGTACACACTTTGATATACGTATATACTCTTGTACACTAAGATCACTTTTTACAAATTGACCAAAATAATGTATTGTCCAAGTTTGTTTTGTTAGTATGTCACAGCTTTATGATAAATATGATGCAAACTTGTATAGGCCATAATGTATCAACATTAATATTCACTGACATTCAACTAATATTCACGGTTCTCTTCTTCACCCTGTCTTTCACTCACAAGCTTATTTTTAGTTGGATTTGGAAATGCATGTGTCTTCCTCTTAACGTTCCCCTTTTCCCCACATGGCTTTCACATAACTTGTTGTCAGTGGCTAACCTGGCCATAAAAAGCCTTTAGAAATAGACATGGCTGTTGATGGCTCTATGGCAGTTTTCGACAATCACTGCCTAATCAAAGCAGAGTTCGGTGACCCCTGTGCTTGCAGGGAGATCACTGGAGGGATGGAGAATGGCTCTAACTTGACCTCTCACACTCAATCTCTGTTGAGTTGTAGGGATGTAGTGTCTTAAAGATGCATTCACAATTTGTCCTGTGTCTAAAATGCAACCAAGGCATTTTACTGTGTACATGTGAACGGGCAGTCTGAATAAACCGTAGCATAAATATATTCTCAAACGTATTCTCGTCATGGTCTTTCAAACTATTTGCAAGACTGTTGTTTATGTTACTGCTTGTGCTTATGTTAATAGCATGGCCTGCTAGTTAATGATGTCATTAGCTTTTCCATGGGATGTGTTGTTTCTATGTAAAGTTAGTGCCTGTGGGGCCTATTATGTAAATAACTGAAATAAGTGTATCAGGTGCCCGAGGCTAAATTAGATGTCATTCTAATGCACCTGACATTTAAAGATACTCCAAATTCGAAAGATTCCAATGCATAAAGAGTCACCCTCGTCCTCCCCCCCAGACCCAATTCATCACCAGATATGGTGCTGAGCCATAACTTCACACAGGAAGTGCAAGATTTATACCATTCCGACGTCCTGGCAGCGTGTTGCGTCCTGTGGCCAGCTGTTCCACAGCCGCTGAACAAGCATGGTTCTTTGTGAGGCTCCTCAAGGGTCTGAAGTCCACCTCTAAACAGCAGAGCAGGCAATGCCCTGCACTGTAGCTTAATGCACCCCCTATAGCCCCAGTAACAGCCAAACCACATTCGACACCCTTAAGCAAACTACACAGATTGGTTTCCTCCAGCAGTGAAGCTGTGTGTTATTTTTGTGAGGGTTAGTTGGTGGAAAATACATTTTGACTGACTTTGCTCTGAGTATGGGCTCATGCCCATGTGGGATGGCGTATTTGGATTTTAATGGCCTCCTGATTGAGGTAAACTTGATGGTGGAAAAGTTTGACTGTACAGCTACATGTAGCTGTGCTATTTATTTAGGTTCAGCAAGTACACTATAAAAAAGCATTACTTAGGCTAGGTGGTGACTAGAGCTGTGATTTATATCAGGAATGATCAGAAAGATGTTTTCACATAGTCGCAGTTCCACCTCCACACTTGGCACTCTAGCCCACTAGCCTGCTGTTTCACCACTAGCCTGCTGTTTCAAACAACCACTGATCTTTCACTACATATGAACAGTCATTATGAACCTTTTTATGAACTATTTATTACATTTTGCGCTTGTTGCCGGGGACGATTTTGTACGAGTTGTACTGTAGCTAACATCTTCTTCCCTTCTCCTGCAGCACACTGTCAGCAGTGCCGGATCCAGCGCTGCAATGCGGAGTATGTGGCCTCTACCTCGCCCTCTAGTGGTCTCCAGGATGACACCCAATCCGATGTGGACTACTGCATCGCCCTGCGGGCCTACGCCCTGTGTACCCGCCGTACGGCCCGCAGCTGCAGGGGAGACCTAGTCTACCACTCGGCCGTCTTCCGCATCAAGGAGCTGTTCTCCCAGCACAACTGCTCCAGTGACGGGCCCACGTCCCCCGCCAAGGCGCCCAGCACCTCCAGGCCGGTCGTGTCCGAGCTGTGTGACTACGAGAGCCGAGTCCTGGCCTCGGGCCCTGCTGGCCAGCAGAAGAAGTACGCCCACTGTGGATTATTCGGGGACCCTCACTTGCGGACGTTCCGGGACGAGTTCCAGACCTGCAAGGTGGAGGGGGCGTGGCCCCTTATAGATAACCGCTACCTGTCGGTGCAGGTGACCAATGTACCCGTCGTCCTGGGGTCCAGCGCCACGGCAACCAGCAAGGTAAGAACATGGCTTCAGAACTTGCAATATCACAGACAGCGATGCACAATACATAAAACAATTTTAACTCGGCCCGAATCGTAACTGCTGCAAAAGTCTTGACTTAACATGACTTGACATGCAGTTATATCAAAGGAGAGGTCTTTCCAAACGTTTGTGATATAGGCCTACGAAACGCATCAAGTTAGAATTCAGTATGCAGTTCCTCTGCTGTCCCTAGCGGCCCCCCTCTCTGTCCCAGCTCTTCCAGACACCAAGGGGGTGGTGAGTCACTTAGTGGTGTTGGATCACGGGCATGCTTGATCGCTCTACCTTTAACACATGGGTGGTCATATGGTAGTGATTAACGCTCGCTCAAACAGTTTCCCCTTCCACCGTTTGACAAGGTTTTTCACCTCTCTGGTCAAATAATTAGATGGTCTCTTTTTGTGTAAATATGGAATAATTTGGAAAAGTAAAGTAATTATTGGACAGAACAGCAGAGTTCTTTCTTTCTCCTGCTGATTGAAATAGTCTCTGGGGCTCTCTGTCTGATACTTTGATTAGTCAGAACTTGGTACATCTCCATCTAGGTGCCTAGCTCACATAGAAAGGCCACACACAGTGTGTTATTACATTAGCAGATCAACACCGCCTCCATGAATACTCACGTATTAAGTATCTATTGACCTACCAGATTTAAATACTTTTTTGTTTGGTTTTCATCAGCAGTATTATGGCAGTATCAGTACCATGTGTCTGAGCCAATACCACTCTCCCCCCCCCCCCTCAACACAATTTGGTCAAATTCCAGTGCCTCTCACATAGGCCTAAGTTTCTTCAATGTAAATGACTTATTCTGGAGATTGCACGTGATTTCAAGTAGCCTACACACCAGAGTACATAGAGTTTGTTTTTTTGGAGCAAACTATGTTAAAGACACTTTGAGCTGGATTGTGTACGAGTTGCAGAGTAATGCGAACCTGCAGGTAGTCAGGGTGTTTGTGCCAACACCCGCATGCAACCACCCCCCAATCGTTTTGAATTGTGGCAATTTACAACTGTCAGGGTGCGGAAAAGGAATGATCCATCACGTTAAGTATCCCCTTAACTGTAAAGTTAACCGTAGCCACCTCTTTTGACAAAACAGCTTTGAAGAAATGTACGCCTCGTTCATGAGATCCAGGCTCGACTCCAGACTCATGTCAGTGTGCAGGCTAGGCCGTGTGGTCGGTGTAGTGAAAGGTATTTGAGATTTATGGACTAGCTGAGCTATAAGACAGCTGTGTTTGTTTGATCCTGCACTCTGAGAGGAATCCTGACGCGTCTGCCATGTTTTATGACGTTATTAATGACTGTTTGTTCTAGATGGTACAGATATTGGTGTGACCAGACATTACAGTTGTCTTTGAGGTTGATTGTATCTAGGTTGGGAGAAATAGTCACATGCTGATGTGTTCTAACCTATATCTTCTGTAAGATAGAAGAATTCTGAATTTGACTGGTCACTATACTTTCCTTCCACCATATTTCACGACAAAGTTGGCCTTAGGCAAGTAGAAAAAAGGTTTGAGAGTTTTAAAACAATAAGCTGCTCCTCATTTCATTAAAAAGTTAAGTTCCTGCTGACACACTGTGGCTTAAAGTGGTATTACACCTGTTGAAGGTCTCTATGCTCGAAATCTGTAATGTAGGACACTACCTCTTACATTCCACCAGCATATCATTAATTCAGTTGTATATAGGCTAATTGTACAACATTCTGTCCTTACTGGAAAAAGCTTTGTGATATCAATTGATATGTTTATGTATTTTAATTCAGTGGCATCATGAAGTTGATCCTACAATATGTTAACCACTCTGTATTTCCCTCCTTTCAGATAACAGTGATCTTCAAGTCATACCACGGCTGTACGGAGCAGAAGGTCTACCAGGCCACTACTGAGGACCTGCCCTCTGCCTTCCAGGACGGCAGCCGCAGCGGGGGGGAGGGGGGCAGCCTGTGGATCGTAGAGATGGGAGGCTCAGGGGGCCGACAGGTGAAGATCCAGGCCCGCTACATCGGGACCTCCATCATCGTACGCAGGGTGGGGCGCTACCTCACGTTCGCCATCCGCATGCCGGAGGACACCCTAGACTTTTCGGAGGAGAACAGCGGGCTGCAGCTCTGCCTGCATGGATGCCCGCGCAACGAGCTCATCAAGGAGCACACGCTGGGCCGTCAGAACCTCCACCCCCGCCTGCCAGGCCCCGGGGCCGGCTCTAGCAACACAGAGCTGGGCCCCCTCCTCCCCCCGCACCAGACCTACACCGTGGAGCGTGCCACAGCCAAATGCAGGGAGACCCTGCAGGTGGAAGACGTGTACTTTCAATCGTGTGTCTTTGACTTGCTCACGACAGGAGACCCTGAGTTCTCCATGGCAGCCTACGGGGCGCTGGAGGATCTCAAGGCCCTTCCACCCAGCAGACTTAAGCAGAACTCACCCAGGACTCCCCGTCCTCACGGAGGGGCGTCTCACACACACTCGCCGGCAATAACCACCCCCTCCTCTCTGCTCTCACTCCTGCTCCTTTTTCTGCTGCTTTTGTAAAAAAAAAAAATATATATATATAAAATAATACTGAAAAACAAAATGGAAGTGATACCAGCTTGAGGAAAGAGTGCCTAGGAATGGAAATCAGACGTTTTGCATTTGTGAATGTTGTGGTCTTTCCTGTCACTACTAAACCATTTGAAGGATTTAGCACTCCAAGAGACTGCCAAAGCTCCTCCCCAGACACTGTGGCTGCCAGCATCTGCCACTTAATTGAGTATGAGTCTGAATGCATGCAATCATGTGGGATCAGTCAGGGGTTAAGTGTGTAATACTCACTCCATTTTCACACTTCCTGTAAATTGGATTAAGACACATACAGGACTTCTTAAAATGTGAAATTCATAACATGATTGTTGTCTTTGCTGATTTTCAAGGCAGCTAATCAAAAAAAATAAAAAATCTTTGTAAATAATTTCATCTTTGTTGGGAACATGTCACAGTAATGCACAACTCTACCAGGCGTCATGGTTACAGAAAGTATTGATGGTGAACATGGTCTGTTATAGGGCAAAGACCTCTATGGAAGACCAGACTTTTCCTCTGTCATTATTTGGCACTTAAATGGTTAACACTAAGTTTAGTTCCTCGATGTTGTCATATTTACTGAAAATATATATGTTTCTTACATGGGATCCAACAACTACACGGAAATACTACCTATCCATATATATTTGGTTTTGGTGTGATTCTCAGTCCTGCACAGCGTCAAGGTGTGATATAGCATTATCAGTTAGGTAAAACACTCCCTCTTCAAGCTGCTTAGCTTCCAGTTTTTAAAGGTTAAAGAAACAAAATCTCTATATAATAATATATTGAAAGAGTGTATATATGTGTTTTATATTGTGTACATTTGCTTGTGTATAGATGTTAACTGTAATATGTTTTACACTTGTTGTGATTAGCTAGGTATGTTTTTGAATCCTTGTAAGAAGTGAACTAATATGTGTTTTACCTTTATAATCTGTAATTTTCCATATTAAAAAAAAAAAAAGTGTTGGACACTACGTTGTTGTTTTTTGTTGTTGCTTCATTTGTCTCTTCATATTTCAGAAATCAACGTTATCTATACTCAGCTTCATGGTATGTGTGGAAGCTTTGAGAACATCTGCATAGTGTCGATGAAGCAGAGTTATAGGTTTAAGGTGTCAGGAATAATCTTACCTTCCATACATATTGACAACGCTGTATCACCGTATATGAGGTCTAGGGAGTATAGATTAATCTTCCTACATGAATTCAATCATATCCTCTGTTATTGTCTCAACCACCACCTCCTGGTTTCCTCAGTGTCCCAGTGATGGCTGCGTATACAGTATGTATCTGGGCCTGCTGTCTGGGCAGCGGTGGGGGTGGGGGTGGGTGTGGGGGTGTGTATGTGCACAGTCCCTGTGTAAATGTTAGCTCACTACTGGGCTGGCTCGTGATGCTGCTACTGTATGTCCTGCCAGACTAGGCTTCAAACAAGGTTTAGCCTGTGGTTTACATTAGTTTGACACAATGAATACACCACAGACAATATACAGCGCAGGACATGCGATACTGTAAACACACGCAGTCCCAGTTTAGGCCGCATACTCATGGCAGCGTTTCATTTCAGCAATTATTCGAGAAGTATTTGAATTCGGGCAGAGTGAGGGAAAAACGCACGGGACACTCCGGCAAGCCACAAAGGTTTGTGAGATGGGAAAGGGTAGAGGAGTGATGAAATGTGTCACCATTTTATCCACATTTATCATTATATGCTTAGCACATACCAGATGGCCTAAATCATGTGTTCTTGGCAGTGACTGTGACTTCATCACCCTTATTTCTAATATCATCTGAGCGGGGAGAGAGAGAAAGAGAGGCAATTGTGCAACGGTGGTAAAGCCTGTCACAAGCAATCTTGTCTTGGCAGCGGCGGCAGCGGCAGCGGCAGCGGCGGCAGCGGCAGCAGCAGCAGCAAGCGTAGGGCAGGCAGACCGCTAGTTAACACACTGATGGCTATATGGCTTCAATTGGGGCTTTAATGGTTCTGTTTCTCTGCCGCCTATCTGACTTTTTATGACGTTTGTAAACCCTTCCTCCGACTTAAGTTGCCTTATCATTTTTCATCCGTAAATCGGTGGGCGAATACTTTCCATGTATTTTGTTCTGGTCATAAACAGTGAGAGGGGGATGAAAGTTCCATTTGCCTCGTGGTGTTAAACAAAGTAAAGAGCCTACAGGCCTCCGTCCTGATTCATGTCGTCTTTGAGAAACCAGTGTCAGTGTGACAAGTACCAACCACCACTAAAACAGACAGGGGAGTGGGCCCTGAATCAGCGTGGAAGGTTTGACATACTGAAACACCTGACAGCCCAGAGAGTGTGTATGTATTAGATAAGAGGATAGTCAAATATTATCTGGATTTTCCCATGGCTGCCCAAGAAAGGCTTTTATTAATTAGAATAACATTCTCCTCTAAAGCATTGGTTGGCTCAGAGTGGCACAATGCGTAAAGAACTTCAGCTATAGATCGATAGATCGATAGATAGGTAGATAGACAGATCGATAGATAGACAGATAGACAGATAGACAGATATAATCATTCACCCTCCTCACAACCACCTGCTCTTCACTTTTCCCAGTAAACAAGGACAATTACCATGCTAATGAGTTGAAAGACAAAACCCTTGAGTGATTGATACTCTCAATGGAGAAATTAATTTGATATTAATAGACCACTTGGCAAGATAAATAGATAGTGCTGTGTGAGTCCTCTCCCTGATTGATACATAGTTAGATTGATGGCTGTCTTAATGCAAAGTGTTCTGAGACGGAGCTGAGGTGGCCTTGATAAGGGTACAGTGTACCACCACAAGGACAACAGTGTATTTCTCTCTTGGACGTGTTTTTGCATTATGTTATAGAGACATTAAAAAATGATAATGTTATTTGGAGGTAATGATATCATCTTCAGTCAAGTTCATACAGACAGATATGGAGACTGCTAGTACACTGTGTGTTATTCATTGCTACACTGTTGCAATGATTTCACTATGAACGCTGAAAAGAGGGCCTTCTTTTACATGTGTAGTACGCTGTAATTACTCATAACTAAATTATCTGTTGTTCCATAGCAGTTGGCCAGGTTTTCATCAAGTAGAACTGGGAATGGAGTGGTCCTTATGCCACTTCTGTTTCATACCCAAACTACTGTACTGGCACAGACATTTTTCATAGGTTCACATTCTCTTTTACAAGAGTTTCATAGCCTATTAAACCACCTCCCATCCAGTCCTGTCATGAATCACGGCTGGTGGGTGAGCTGGGGAGGTGTCCATGAAGTTAACACAGTCGTGCATTCATGGGCTGATTTGTGCATGAGTAGGATCCAGCGACTGCTTATTCTGTACATAGGCTGGTAGACGTTGCACGCTGTTGCATAGATTGCTGCAACAGAACAAAACCAGGAGGTCATTCACGCCTCAGGAGGAAAGGGGAGGGGTGTGTGTGTGTGTGTGTGTGTGTGTGTGTGTGTCCGCGTATGCGTGCGTGTGTGTGTGCGTGCGTGTGCGCGCATGTGAGATTGTTGGATGATCCCAGACACAGTCATTACACAGCTATCTCCAAACACAGACTTTCATACCTGACCAAACCAATCTCTCTGCTTCTCTTCAATAATCAGACTGACAGGAACCAACCTAGACATATCTCATAGACCACCTGACTACCGAATGGGCATTGACCTACATATCAAATTGTATTCTGGTATGAGAACAAATATAAGGATGATTGACATTTCTACTTAGATAAACACATAGCATACCTTGGATTTTGTTTCTCAGTACATGGATCCATATGCGGAAATATGAAAGAAGCAAAATGGCAATGTAGTTTACTGCACGCCATCTCAGCCCTGGCTCCACTGCTACTGAACACTACACTGTGGTAATGCACACAGCTGAGAACACCTGCACATCTGAGGGTATATTTTCCTTAACAAGGCTGTGTCACCAAACTTTTAACAAATGCCCCCCCCCCCCCCCCCCCTGCCCCAGCACCCTGAAGCATGGAAAAACCCAGCTCGGAAATTAGGCATCTGCATCATAAATCTTGGAAAGTTACAATAATTTGCAATTCACTCCCTCATCAAAGGCAATATTACCCTAATTTATTATCTCCCTGCACACGGGGTGCGCAAAGGCCGTGGAGATAAGAGTTTATCAGGAGGGGGATTGATTTTCATTAACTGATTGTAATAAAGATGAACTGCCGGGCTCACACACTGACCAAGAGCCACACTGTATTGTAATTGGGCCAATTTATTTCATGAGCCAGTGGTTCTACTTTTCTGTCCCTCCTTCTTTTCTCTCTCTCTCTCTCGCTCTTCAAAATGTTCTTCTCCCATTTGGTGACTGTAGCGTCCTGGCCATACTGTCTCTGTCTCTGAATACAATACTGTGTCTGTCTCTGAACGGTCTCTCTTTTGATTTGACAACTTTTTTCTTCTTCTTCTTTTTTTTTGTACTAAATATCAGCCTATGTGTGACTGGTTAGAGCTAAGTATCGCTACAGTGTGCTATCTGTCCATGGAGCCGCCATTATCAGTGTGCTTGTTGTTTTCACCCATCAAAACCATCCCAAAATATATCCCATCATATCATAGCAGCAGGTTATTTCCAGGTTATTTCCTGCAAACACACCATCAAAGGTGACCTATCAAACAGCAGAGCAATGAGCCCTCAGTCATTAGGATGACAGATAATTCAAATCATTCTCCACTTTGCCTCATTAGGTTTCTATATTAGTATAAAATGGATAAGTTTCTCCCTCCTAACGCCTGCATTTGTTCTACGGTGTGAACTCCTGGAGCAGACTCCTATCAACCACTGTCCTCATTTTCCAAGTACACATGCTGTGAAACATGTTTTCCAAGTAATCATGTCTTGAACGTGTTGTCTTAAAGATTGCATGTGATTGGTGCTAACTTGATAAAAGGCCATAAGGCTGTCAGTGATAATGACTATTTCAAAACCACTCAGTAACTGAGTAACTCGTTTAGAAAATGATGTGGCTGTGAATCATTCAGAGACAGACAAGGTCCTCAGGACAGTGTGGACGCTTATTATGGTTATTTGTGCAACAACTCCCCTGCTTGAGGACACCCTCTGTGTGTGTGTGTGTGTGTGTGTGTGTGTGTGTGTGTGTGTGTGTGTGTGTGTGTGTGTGTGTGTGTGTGTGTGTGTGTGTGTGTGTGTGTGTGTGTGTGTGTGTGTGTGTGTGTGTGTGTGTGTGTGTGTGTGTGACAATTGAGTGCAAAACATCCAGTTTGAATTTTTATTGTAAAATTGAAAAAAAGGAGATAAAGAGAGAAAAGCCCCAATAAGCATTTCCTTTTGATGCATACCTAATCTTAACAGAACAATAAAATAAATTAATACAAATTGAATAAATAAATAAACAATTAGATAAATAAGCGAATCAATACATAGATAAATAAATAAAATAAATAAATTGACATCAAGTTACTTACTTGATCAAATAAATATTTATAAAACCATTAAATCATTAATCATCATTAATATGAAATAATCTAAGCAGCAAGTATTCAAGAAATTTCAACAGGGGAAAAAAACGTTTGGTTTCTCAGGCTATTACAGAACACATATTTTCTTTTCTTTTTTATAAAAAGGTACTGCTTTCCATTTCAGTTAACCATGCTGTACTGAGCCCATCACACAGACAGGTGGCGCTCTCCTCTTTTAAAAAAAAACCTGTAAACAGCATTTTTCTAGTCCAGGTTTAGAGAATAGCACTTGCTATATGCTTCCCTTACCCCATAACATGTCAGTAAAGTCTACTAAACAGATTCAATACTTTTGTTATATATTTTTGTATTCTTTGTGCTGAGAAACCAGAAGTTTAACATCTTTATAAAGCAAAACCCTCCATACCCTCCCCAAAGCCCTCCCCATACCACCCACCTTAATACCCGAAGAAAGGTCCTGTGCTGATTTTCCATAATATACAGATTTCATATTTATAATAAGATACTATCCTTAGCATTCAAACCATAGTGAAAGAATCATATTGTTAATACGAGTAGTACCATTATCATAATCTTTAACCCCCCAGCCCCCTATTGAGCATGCTCAGAGATTGAGTGGGCAGCATCATGGTTGGATGACAAAGATGAACATGGCATAATGGTGGCAGAATGAAAACAGTGTAAAACATCTACTGGCTTGAGCACATCATTTACATTTTAGTGCAATGAGGAGTGAAACAGAAGACTGTAAACTGACGCCCAACAGGCAAATCATACTGGAAATTGATAAAAAAGCAGTTTGAGGTTTCTTCCATCCACACACCTTCGTCACAGTAATTGTATTCTTTTAGCTTTTTCCCCCCCTGCAAAAATTACTCCACATCTTTCAAACTCATTAAATTTCAGCCACAGTTGCCATCTTTAATTTGTATTACCCAAGCTGTTGTGTGAAGGCCAAATTTAATTTGATTTTAATAATTTAAAAATCCCTCCAGTAGAAATCCTGTAAGAGAAGCTTTTGGAGTCAGGTTATAAGGCTGTAGATGCCCGGGGGCCACATGTCTGTATATCACTGCCTCCTAAGGTGCCAAGTCCAGACAGGATGGGGGGGGGAGGGAGGGGGGGTGGCGGTAGGGGGTGGGTAACCTACAGTAACTCAGGAGGAAAAGCTTCTCACTTTTGGCAAATATGTGTAAATGTCTAACTTATAAAAACCTACTACTGAATGTAATTGTGCTCTCACCTATCTTGTTCTCTAATTTGCTAATAATTCATCCACTAATACATCATTAAACATTTCATCTACTATAACATATCTGCAATTCCGCAGTATGAATACAGTATGAATATCGTTAATCTGTTGCCTGCTACGCTTTCCCCCCCTCATTGTTTTTTAAGGGTATGCAAATGTCAGTGTCTGTTAAGAGGACTCAGATAGGCAGCATCTTAGATGTACTCGTCTGCAATTTGGCAATTTTGATGTTGATAAAGGCATTAAAACACTTTTCTCCCAGGAAACAACAACTGCACCTTTTGCCACCATCGGTGGTCAAGTGTAGTAGGCGTTGCCCTTTTGGTTTCAATGCCCAGGCTTGTATTCAGCACTCTTCGGAGAGCAGAGAGTACTACACATACATGCTGGTAGGGAATACTTGCTCAGTCACACCCGACTGGCCTGTTTTCATAGAACTATGAATAAATGCATGAACGTCAGAGGAGAATGAGAAAGATGATTGAATCTTCGCAACGGAAATCAGATGGAAATAAAGAAAAAAGGCAATAGAGTCGAATGAGTAGAAACAGTCAAACGGAAAGATACATAAATCTGCAAACAGATTTCATCTCAGACATTATCTGTGTAAAACGTTCTCAAACTTCCCTGGAATCGTGACTTTGTGGCTAATACTGGTTTGTTTGCTACAGCTGGGAAAGTGTTGTGTCCGCTATTAAACAACACTGACTTGGTTATTCAAGCTAATAGTATGCTGTCGCCTCGATCTTCCACATGTCAGAGTTTGTTTGGTTGTTTGTGTTCCTGTTTGTGACTTCCCTTTTCGAGGAGCAGCAGCTGCAGTAACTACACTTAATGTCAGACATGCCGCCGTCTAATTGATGGATCATTTTGCTCTTAATTTGACCTCCTAAGGCTGCTAAACCCAAGCTGTTCCTCATGGGGTACAAGCTTGCAGTCTGCTATTATTCCCACTGGAAAGAATGCAGCTGCTCTTTAGTTAAAGTCCCATCTATCCATCTATTGAAGGCAGGCCTTGTGGTGTACATTAAAACCTACACTTACACGTTCTCCTCAGTTTGACCTCAGTGCTACTCTGCGATATAGACTCTATGGCCCATTTGTTTCATTCCAAGAAGGACAGACACAGGCCGTAAGTGTTGTTAAAGTATAGCATCTCAATCTTGCAGTGACAAACAGTGGCACAGTATGTACAGTGTGTGAGTATGGGGTGGGGGGGTGGGGTGGGGGGGTGAGAGGGGGGGGCGCTCTCTAAAGCTATGAGGGGGACGCTGGAGCTGTGGTGCTGCATCTCTCCTCTCCTCCGTGAAAAATTAACTCTGTCAGTCAGTCAATTCATTTGAAATGCCAATGTGTAATTGATTGTGCATCTCTTGCCCCGCGGTGCTGCTCCCCATCTGATCAATATTAGCATTATCCTAATTATGCTGCGAGTTAGCTATCAGGTCCCCGTAAACTGATGGTACCTATTAAGAGAGATGTGCTTGAGCGGGGAGCCCCCTCCCACACACACAAAGTCCTCCACCCCCCTGCTGAGAGCAGCTGGAGCAGGCTGTCAGTGGGAGGGGGTAGGACCCGGCAGCCACTGCCACGCTCGGATGGCAATTTTATAACCATTGTCAGGGTAATTTGTATATTTTATTAACCAGTTAAAGATGTTGCGCTTCTTTACTGCTGCCATAGCCGCACTACCGGGTGGCAGTTTTACCGCTGTGCTTTATGGGTAGATTATCTGTATTATCAGTAGCTTTAATGATGCTGCCTCCGTTTTCCTGATGTGGAATGCCTTTTTCTGCAATGAAAAAAGATGGGGGCCTACAATGACAGTATATCACCATGGAGACACAATGTGCTGACAGAAGCACTAGAGAGAAGAGAAGACTGAGGACGACGTTTTTTTTTTCCTCGGTAATACTTTACAGTATATGTCTGTTATGTTGGGAATGACACGTTTTAACGGTGTAACTTTTGGCACTACAGTTTGAAGGTTTAGCAGGAAGTGCTCAGTGTTGCTCTGTTCCCCATACAAGCCTGCGAAATGGATAGGTCACAGATTATAGATCATGTCCAAGATGAAATGTTGAGAGATAGAATGTTATGGGTGAAGTATGACTGCTAAAAAGCAGATCTGAACATGCCCGAAACAATCTCTAATCCACATATTCTACGCCACTAAAATAGTATAGCTTTTAAAATATTTTTTTTTTTCCTTTTTTTTTCTATTTTGTTTAAATATTCTCAAACCCAGTAGCTATAAATGTAAAAGGAAAAGAAACCGAAACCCTTTTCCTTGTCCAACCTGAAGCTAGTATTTTCTTCTTAAGTTTAACTTGTAATATTTATTAGTAGTAGTTTGTAGTATTAGTATCATCAATACTATATATTACTGTTGAGAACAATAAAAATGTTTGGTCCTTTGGTCCCTTAAGGGTGAAAGATTTTCAGTTGTACTGTAGCTAATGGAAACCTCAGTGACCTCAGAAAGTCATAGTTCTGCGCTTGCTGAGAGAGACGGTGAGAGAATAAGAGAAAAGAGGGAAAGAGAAAGAAAGTCCATCAGTGGACAGACGGAATAGCTTCTTTTTTTCCACTGTTTTTCTTGATCTTCAAGTTTTAACCCTCATTTGTCCAGTATAGTAAAAGCCGCAAGCGCCTCTTTCTTTATATATATGTGTATATAATACGTATATAGAAATCTATTTGTTGTTGCTGCTTTTTTGTTTGTTTGTTGCTTAATTAACAATTCAAGTCTCAACGAGAAAAGTTCTGTTGTTCAGAGTTTCATATCTTTTTCAGTTTTTTTACTTCTCTTCTTTTTCTTGCACTGTGCCGTTTGCGCCGTGGTGTCTTCCTGCTGTGGTGCCAACTCCTCCCATCGCACCCTCCGTTCCATGGCACCTCCGCCTCCATCACACCTTCCCCTCCGTCCATATGGAGCCTATGTCTTCATAAGTAAATGCTGATATGTCTTCGAAAATTCCTTATTTGTAGATTTTTTTTTTTTTAAAGATATTTTATTTGTTTTCAACGAAAAAAGTTTAACTCCTCCGAGATATCTTCACTTGTCCTCAAAACCTAAAAGAGACAGATTAAACCACTTTAAGCCTCAGTTTGCTTTCAGGTTATTTAGAAATGGGAATGAAAATATCTGGATTTATAGTATTTGTTGTAATTTTTCAAATACTTAAATTACCCCAGTTCAAATGGTTTTGAGTCTTTGTCAATCATGATGTTGATAGATTTTCCCCGTCTAGTTAGGACACATTCTGTTTTTGAACCCCCAGTTGATCCCTAGCCTTGTCCCTAGCCCTTACTCTCCTGCCCTCCCTCGGCACTTCTTCAGATCTGAAAAAATTGGATTATATAAAATTGGGTCTCCAGAAAGCATTGCTCAACATTTCACCCTGATCATCTGAAGGCCAAATGAAACAGTGACCATATTGCTTAGACCTTTCCAATCCTTTCAGAGCTAGAAGAGTGCCTGTACACTGTGCATCATCTGGAGGTCTGCTGAGCTCACCTGTGCTGTTACGGTGAATAGTGAAGGTAGGCTGTGTCAGTAAGGGCGGCTGGCATCCTTCGGTCTTTTCAACTGGACTTTCAACCTCTTCATTCCAATCTGAAAGCCGTTCATGGCTTGAATAGCTGCCTGTGCGCTAGCTGGGTTGTCGAAGCTCACAAAACCTTTGAGAAAAGCAAAGCAAGCAAAGGGTATTAGACATCAAAAGCCATGAGGTCACTAGGACACAGTATTCAGTGTTGGGATATGAGGAAATCAAAGAGAGGATTTATAGTCAACACCCTGAATTTCCTTCTATTCTGCAATGACTATTTCAGATGCGTTCAACAATTCAAACAGTCGCACATGTAGTTGAGGGAGGACAACATATCTACAAATCAACTCATTTCTCAATATTTGAACAATATTCAACCGTGTGTAATATTCTTCTCAAAGCAGCTTTGTGCAAACACATGCCTCTTGAATCCCAAATCAATGAGCATGCTTTGGTGGCTGTGTCACTCCACTCACACAGAAAAGTGGACCCGCGCAGGCAAACACAGTCACGGAGACGAGGCGCCTGCACGGGTGGCCACAGAGGCCCACGCGGTACGTATTCCCCCAGAAGAGAAACTCAAGCCACCAAACCCATGCCGAGCATCCTGTTTCCATCAAGTGTAAAAATAAAGCCTTGAAAGTCAGTGACCAGAAACAGCAGTGGAGTGTGTCTCCGGTTGATGCTCTCCCCAGTGTCATTAGGAACAGTCGATGACCCATGAAAAACAGCAGGAGCCTCACCAGGTCCCCAGCCACCTGGGAGTGGAGGTGTCTGCTGCTGCCCCATTAGGAGGGGACTGGGGGGGACCGGGGGGCTCACTCGGCCCTCGGCTCTCTGCACTACTGCCATAGATAACAGTGGGGGATGTGTGTACTGGACTTAAGGCTACTTTAAAGGGAGGTCTCCCTTTCTTCTAATCCTGGGTGTCAGCTCTCCTCCCTGCACCAACCATCAGTCTGGGTTTATCCCTCTCTCTCTTCTCCAGATTAATTACCCCAGCGAGCGGCCCCTTCCCCCAGACCTAACATTACGTTGTAA
>NC_139660.1:5257768-5262768 GCF_951799395.1 Argentina silus | reverse complement strand
GGAGGAGGTGGAGCAGGCAGGGAGCTCAGTGGATCACGGAGGAGGAGGTGTAGCCGCAGGGAGCAGTGGCCAGGTGTAATGTGAGACACCGCAGATAGAGAGACAATATGTCTTTAAATAATTAACAGCACAGATACTGGAGAGAGGGGGGTGAAACTAGTCAATATACTGTGGTGTGACTTATAGGCCACCTTTAAGGGCGGGTATGTCATCGTAATAATGATATTATGATATATATACAGTACCAGTCAAAAGTTTGGACACACCTTGCCAAGAGTGTGCAAAGCTGTCATCAAAGCAAAAGGTGGCTACTTTGAAGAATCTAAAATATAAAACATATTCTGGTTTGTTTAACACTTTTTTGTTTACTACATAATTCCATATGTGTTCCTTCATAGTTTTGATGTCTTCAATATTAATCTACAATGTTGAAAATAATAAAAATAAAGAAAAACCATTGAATGAGAAGGTGTGTCCAAACTTTTGACTGGTACTGTATATATATATATAGCCATTAGAAGATGGGTAAATTGTGAAGGGATGCACATGGTCAGCAACAATACTCAAATAGGCTGTGGCATTCAAGCAAATATTGATTGGTATTAACGGGCCCAAAGTGTGCCAAGAAAACATTCCCCACACCATTCCATCACCTCCACCATGAGAAGGTGTACAGGTGTTTCTAATGAAGTTCTCAGGATATTGTTTCTGTTCATGTACTCCCAATCACATTTTGTTAGCAACAGACTTCAGTGATTCGTATACATGAGCAGACCTTTGCATAATTTTCTACTAGCTCAAGTAGGAACAAACACCGTACGCCCTTCAGTGCCGTATAACAAGACATTTCATTTTATACTTCAGTGGACATATAGCCTCACATTGAGGAAATCATATTCATAGCATGTGAATGTACACGTGTACGCATTGGGCCATAATAATGACATGTTGTTTGGCACTCTGGCATGGGTGAGTAGGATGCTATGGGTCAGTACATGACATACATTATACGACTATACGTATGCATGTCCTGTCACGTTTTTTTCTTTCTATTATTACGCGACGTAGTGAGTCTGAGAACTCCACTCGGTTTTATGTTATGGAATCGTAATTACGTTTATATTGTCGCAGGCTGTTCTTTGCTGATTTACACTTCACCGTGATTACGCCGCGAAAGAGCCCGCCATATGCAACAGAAGTATTTATTATGCTAATTATACATTCAAATCTCAACGAGGAGCACTGGACCCGTAGTGGAGAAGAGAGAGCACCACGGTCGTTATCAACACAAGGACTGTCTTTCACTGAAGCAGGAAATAGGCATTCATAACAGATGCTTTCATCTATTTGATTTAAAAAAAAAAATAAAAAATAAAAACTTGGTGCCATCAATTCTCTGAGGGAAAACTGCAATAAAAATATGCTGGTCCTTGAAACATGCATGTACGAATATCCTTGGTATTCTAAAAGGTTCCTAAGATTCCTATTGTTGCTTTTGAACAATTGTATACTCTATATTGTATTAACTCATCTACAGTAATGTGACAATGTTATTATATGATCGTGAAACTATACAAATGGTCTATCTTATGCAAAGACATGTTCAGCAGAGGTCTGTATGGTGTTACCTCTGGTAGAATAGGATCTGGCCATGGGAGGGTTGGTGAGGTGGGGGGAGGGGAGGGGATGGACATTCTGTACTGGAGTTTCATGGCCAATGTGACGTGCAGCAACTCAAGGTGAGACTGCAGTCACTGTTCTCAGTGAGGCGTGGCACTCCCAGCTCTCCCGGGAGGTCACACACACTAAGTCAGTGTTCATTAGGTTGAACCTTGTGGCACTAGTCACCTGCGGAACTGTCCTGCATTATGTTTTTGACCCCAATCTAAACCCTGTTCCATCACCAATGACATCATTGCAGCTGAATTCAATGGGCTCGAGGGGCAGGGGTCTATGTGTTTGTATTCAGTCAATGCAGGGGCGCTGCTGTGCGTAACACAACATTAAAGTGGCTTTGATCACACACTTCCTGATCATGTGATCGACCTATGAAAGCACCTGCCTACCGGTAGAGTACTCCCCCCCCCCCTACCCCTATTCCCCCAGGATCTGTATCTTTTTATTTTTTGTTTGTTGTTTATTTCATTTTTATTTCTTTTGTAGCTGAGGAAGTGCACCTGCTTAACATCATTTTCAAAAAGCATCAACATGCGTCATTGTAAGGATACATGCTCTAATCAAGTCAACCATCTGGCAGGCTGCTTATGCACCATCAAGCTTAAACGCCGTACATCTGTTGATCAAATGGATGCTCCATTGTTTTCAGAGGCACACCCTTAACCTTTGAGGCTTTTTTAACATTGTCCCTGGCATATGCGCTAACTTTATGGCGCTGTCTACTGCAGAAGGATGGGTAGACAGAGGTTATTCAGATCGTTAACAAGAGGGTAATGTTAGACATTTACCTCAAGATCAGGCTGGTATTTAGTGATCATCTTTAGAACACTATTTGCAGTTTTATGTAAATGATTAGTTTTGCGGTTTGGGATTCAGTAATGCCGTTGTCTACGTCTACTGAAGTCTAACTGGCTTCTTATGGGTTAGAACAAGGGAAACTCCATGCTTATGAAGAAAGAGACTTTGATTAACTTTTCTCTACCAAATGTCCACATATTTGATATCCGTGCTAAAATTGAGGGCATATTTAGTGGGGAATGAAGTGTGTCAAGATATTGAGCGTTCGTGAGACAACTTCATGCATACATTCAACACACTGTCAGTGAACCGGCAGCATCTCCTCAGAACATGAAAGCAGTCTCTGACATTAGGATAAATTATTCCACTTTATTCTTTGTATGAGTCCCTTAGTCTCAGTGGCTATAGAATCCGTCAGCCTGCTTTAACAGACAGCCTTGCCTGTAATGCTATGTGCTCCCTCAATGAACTCTAAATAAGTCATAGCCCGAAGTGTGAGAGGGAAAGAGGGGGCTGCATAGTGCGTGCACTGTCTGCTGCCTGCCTGCCTGTCTGCCTGCCTGTCTGCCTGCCTGCCTGCCTGTCTGTCTGCCTGCCTGCCTGTCTGCCTGCCTGCCTGTCTTCCTGCCTGCCTGCCTGCCTGCCTGCCTGCCTGCTTGCCTGTCTGTCTGCCTGTCTGCCTGCTTGCCTGCCTGCCTGCCTGCCTGTCTTCCTGCCTGCCTGCCTGCCTGCCTGCCTGCCTGCCTGCCTGCCTGCCTGTCTGCTTGCCTGCCTGCCTTGCTGCCTGCCTGCCTGCCTGTCTTGCTGCCTGCCTGCCTGCCTGCCTGCCTGCCTGTCTGCTTGCCTGCCTGCCTTGCTGCCTGCCTGCCTGCCTGTGAGAGTCAAATCCATGGATGAATGAAAAAAAATCTTTTCATATTTATTGTAGTCCTTGGAATAAATTCAAGAAACGCCATGCTCTCTTGCAGGGATTAATAATGTATTAGATTCAATAATAAAGGTAATCAGCTGTCTGTATAGCTTACACAGACCCGTGTCCAATGCCAGACATATTTCAGAGCTTCTCGGGTTCCAGCGCAAGAATGCTCACCACCGTGAACCTGTAGATACCACAAGCCAATTCATTAAGCGCTTGCATCGCAGATTGATATGGCATTGATTCCATCTCCCCACACAAGACTGTTTTACAAGGCCATATCATGAGGACATTTGAAAAGGTTAAACCTCAGCAAAATATCGGACATGATTCACTAATTTCCAATTCAAATCCCAGGCTTGATTATGTACTTTTGGTACATTTTAAATGAGGTACATGCATTCAATGCACACATGCCACATTACATTGAGGTGGTCGCATTTCATGGTCTTTCATCATAGTAGTCTGCTGCTACCAAGCCTCAGCATACATACTGAACACATACAGTAGGGCCACATGCATACAGTGCAGATTCATCCTGTCTCGCCCACGAAGAGAAGAAGAAGAAGAAGAAGAACCACCTCAGCCATGCTCAGCTATCCTTTTAATCACTGTCTCTGATTGATTATCTTGGCGTAAAAGTGCACACTTTGCACTAAAGATGTCACTGTAAATATTTGACAAATGGCTCCCTCCGCAAACCGTACCGCTTAAACTTGAAAAAATCAGTGCACATATATACAGTATGTGTGTATTGACATGTTCCATCATGCATGCATTAAGTCACGGTTGAGGCGGAGGCGGGAGTGGGATGGTCGCTGATTGGAGCTCTCTTCTGTGGTATTGATTTTGAGGGTGAGGTAAAGGTGCAGTAAAATGGGTCACGTCAAACTGATTGTCAATCCCCTCTCCCTCATTGGAATACAGTTACCCAACTAATACACAACTCATTCTCATAAATTCAATATAGCAATTCTGACGAAATAACACAACAAAGACTTGGATATTGTATTATTCATTTCGGTGCATCACGCTTTTGTGTGAGAGCGGAGGTTTTCTCTATCTCACGGAAATGAGGTATTGCTGAATAAGCAAATGTTATGCGGTATCTCAAAGTCCTTTACTCTCCCTCCAATGTCTCTGCATACAGTAGAACGACGAGGAGGTTTGTAATGGAAATCAGACTGAATTGCATGCAGATCCCTTGTAAGTGTTTCAAAGCACAAGGTCAAAATGCTGGGAAAATTAGTGCCATACCTGCTGCAAACTTATTTATTTATAGTCCCAATTCCTTTAGTAGCTGAAAATATTTCTGCATGCATAGAAAACATAAATATGCAAATCACATCAGATGTATTTTTCTTTTTCCCTCCAACTGAATAATTTTGGATTATCAGTAGGCAGGCACTAAATCTCCTCTTTCTCTTGGCCTTGCTGCAGTCTGACACACACACACACGCACGCACACACACACACACACACACACGCATGCACATACACACACACACACACACACACACACACACACGCATACACAGAGACACACACATGCACACACGCACACACACACGCACACACGCACACGCACACACACACACACACACACACA
>NC_139660.1:5250268-5255268 GCF_951799395.1 Argentina silus | reverse complement strand
GACAGTCATTTTATTTTACGATTCATATGTGTTTTTTTTCCTTTCTCTTTTTCTTTCAAAACATCCAAATCGCATTCTAAAGCCCATTTCTACTTCTTTATTTATGCTCTTCCCCGCCAGATAGTGAGTGTCTGCGGCAGACAAAGAAGTAAATTGCATTCAACTGAGGCTTCATCATCACGGTCATAACCTTCTCTCGCTCCGAAATGAAAAAAAAAAGAAAGAAAGAAAAGACCAGAAGAAATGGAGGGAGAAGAAAAGAACCTAGGAAAAAGTTGCCCGTGCTACAGCATCCATTTAGTGTCAGGCATCTGCTTTTTTATTGCAACCTGATGGCATTATTCCCCCCCTGGTGCCAGCAGGCAATCACCTCTTTATCACATGGCAATTATCTCTGCAGCACTGCTCAGTGACTCCCTGACTCTCACCGCTGTCACATGTGACCCTTCCTCCAGCCAGTCCTGCACATTGGCGCACACACACACACACACACACACACACACACACACACACACACACATACACACACACACACACACATACACACACACACATGCAGGGATGGGGGGAGTTGTGGGGAGTATGGTGTGTGTGTGTGTGTGAGTGTGTGTGTGTGTGTGTGTGTGTGTGTGTGTGTGTGTGTGTGTGTGTGTGTGTGTGTGTGTGTGTGTGTGTGTGTGTGTGTGTGTGTGTGTGTGTGTAGGGGGGTGTTGTTGGGGGAGTGGGTCATTGCAAGAGGAGGAGGATGAGGGGAAAAATGGAGCGAGTGAGTGAGAAAGTGCGAGCCAGAGAAGACCCTGGTTATTGAGGTCTCGGACCTGCAGATTGCCTGAAACTGCAGAATGGTGCTCAGCTCAGTTCAGCAGAGAGAAACGTGAAGACAATGGGACAATAGACCCTGCAATTGCCTGAGCTTAAGGGCTTCATTTGTTACCATCATGCTAGGGTGTATTTCTTGTAGTGGGGTTTTAATGGGGTTTGTTTCATCTTTGCTGCCTGCTGCACTTTGAGAGGTAGGGTTAGTGTGTGTGTGTGTGTGTGTGTGCGCTGTCCAGATCCTCGAGGGTAACAGCTGAATAACATTTCCGCTCTATATGTAGAATACTTGAGAATCTGAATTAGTGGATTGTGAATAAACAACCTCGTCATTGACTGAGGACTTGCATAATTCACTAATGGAAAATACCTGCCTAAGTGTGTGTACGTGCGGTGACTGAAGGCTATTGTGAAATCTGACTAAAGGCCAACTATTTCAGTGGAAATCAGTGGTTGACTCATCTCATTTGACGATAACATTGCGTTTTCAACACATATCCACAAACCACTCAGTCGTTATCCGTTACGGTGTCATGGTTCAGCTCAGCTTTGGGTTGTGTTGAAACAGTTCAAACATATTCTCCATGTTCCCAATAGGGGGAGATGTTTGCCAATGTGAGTCTCTCCACACTCATCTTCCTCCAGCACACCCACCCACACATTGTCACTATTAACACAATGCTAAAACCACTTTGTCTCAAGTCATTCATCTGTCTCATGCTCAATCTAATGTTACTTTTTGGGGCGATGTGGTGCCTTTGGTGCTATGCCACAGATCTTCTCCCCCTCTGTTTCCCTCCCTTCCTCCCCATCCCCTCTGACATGGCATGTACTGTTCCATCCCTGGGACGGCAAGTTAAAATGGCTGTCCTCAGAAACCAGACATGGATTCAGATGAGAGGGAAGGAAGCGACACAAATCAAATCTCGCCGGCGTGTATATCTACAAATATCCTCGGTGTGTATTGACAAGCCACAGCTGACAGCAAATAATAGGTAGCTGATTTATCGTGTATTTCCAGCAAGGTTTTTCTTTTTTTTAAGAACTATTATCTCTCCATTTTGAATTTGTGGAATATCTTCCATATCCTCATTCCTTCTCCTCTCTCTCTCTCTCTCTCTCTCTCTCTCTCTCTCTCTCTCTCTCCTTCCTTGTGTTTTATGAAATCACCTTTTGCAAATAGGATGTCTGCTGTCAGAACAGTGCTGTGTCTATCTTGAAAACGGCACATTTCTCATTTTTGGCACATGTTGTCAGTGTTGCACCCCTCCAATTTGTGTTCACAACCCCCCCACCCCCTCCTCCCCTGGTTTGACTAAAATCCAATTTACTGGCTGTCAGCTCAACTCTATAATCCCATCCACTGCTATATTGGAGAAGTAGCTCTTTGACTGTATACTGGATATATATATATATATATACATTGTATATATACCATCCCTGTGCATGTCTGTATTCTATATAGTATGCTATAATTTTCTGGCAAATGTTCAGAGAGAAGGCTACATATATACGGTTTCTTTTGAGATAAAGTAATTCTATGCCACTGCAGGTTTTCTTCTGTGGGAATGTATAGTTCATCATAGTTCGCAAAGAAATAGCGATAGAGTTATTCAGATACAGCACATTCCAGGCCAGTGCAGAAAAAAGGTTCTAGAATGCACAAGCATTCCATCACAGCTGTTGTAAAGTTTACATGACCATTGTGTCATGACCAACTACTAGTTTGTGGCAGTGTGCGTGTGCGTGTGCGCGTGTGTGTGTGTGTGTGTGTGTGTGTGTGTGTGTGTGTGTGTGTGTGTGTAAGGGGTAGGTAGGGCTCTGCCACAGTAAATAAGAGTCACGGCCAACCTGAACGGAGCACAAGGGTCTCCCAACAGACCGTCACCGCCTCCGCCACTCCTGAAACATTTGCATTTCTCCACATTTCCTGGGGAAGGACTGCATTTCATGAATGGTAATGAAGGCAGGAGTTTTACTGGAGAGAGCACAGAGATGGCCTCGCAATTACTCTGGGACGGTCAATTTGCACATTTCAGACTGGCCCCCATGCCTGTGATATGAAAATGAGGGAAACGGATAAGCCTCAGAGACCTGGGCAGCCTCAACAATTAATCCTGGTATTTAGAAAAGAGCACAAAAAAAGATAAAAAAACCTACCCCCTTTACGTACAAATAAGTAAATAAATAAATCATTCTGTTCTTATATAAATATATACATACACCACATATTTATGCAGTCTGCTGTGACTGAGGGGGAAGTATTTATCGGTGTCGGATGGAATCCTTTTCTTAATTCTATTTCAGCGCTATAACTATGCAGCAGGGCAGGCAAGGCCAAGCTACAGTAGAAGTGTGAGTGAAGATAAAGAGTATTCAGAGTCATCTGAGGCCCCTGGTGCAGCTCTGTGGCCCCTGGTGCAGCTCTGTGGCTCTGCGGAGGAAGGGGGGGGGGTTAGCGTGCGTTGAGGAGGGGGGAGGCAGAAGCGTGGGCTGGGTGAGATCCTCAAAGAGCCTATAGGGTTGCCATGCACCAAGGTGGGGTGTGTGTGTGTGTGTGTGGGGGGGGGGGGGTTAGGTAGTGGAAGAGGTAGGTTTTAACTCTTAACTCACCCATTGTGGATAGGTGATGCATTTTAGGGCTATCAAGGGTAGTGGGTGTAGTTGGTGTGTGTGTGTGTGTGTGTGTGTGTGTGTGTGTGTGTGTGTGTGTGTGTGTGTGTGTGTGTGTGTGTGTGTGTGTGTGTGTGTGTGTGTGTGTGTGTGTGTGTGTGTGTGTGTGTTCACCACGTGGAATACGGACAGGGCAAAGGCGATGAGGGTATGTGTGTGTGCAGGTGCAAGTGCAAGTGCACGTATGTGTGTCTGTGTGTGTGTATATGTGTTTGTGTGTGTGCTGTGTGGGTCAACTCACCGCGTGTGCGTAGTCTGCTGTGACTGAGGTGGAGGTATTTATCGGTGTCGGACGTAGGTACTGAAAAGCAGGGCGATGGCAGGGTTAAGGGTGTGCGTGCGTGCGTGTGTGTGTGTGTGTTTTGTGTGTGTGTGTGTGTGTGTGTGTGTGTGTGTGTACAATATATATGTGTGTGTGTGTGTTTGGACTCACCGCATGTGCGTAGGTGCTATAGGTACTAAATGGCAGAGCAATGGCAGGGTTGAAGATGCCAAACTGCCCCACCATCTGTTGCATGCGGCGGATGGTGCGCTCCTTGTCGGTGTCGGCAAACTTCACCACCAGGCTGGAGGAGGCGCCCTGGGGGGGGAGAGAATCGGAGCCGTTCTGAGGAGAGAGGGCACGCACACTTAACCCTCCTCTGCAACACCTCCACACAGCAGTCAGCACTGTAAGTCAACACACTACCCCACATACCCAGTAGTACACCCAGTAGAATACATATTAAGGAGCGGTTCCCCGGACACAGATTAATAAGTAAGTCATGGGCTAACAATGGTGCTCTCAATGGGGAAATCTCCATTGATCCTTTTCAGTCTAGGACTATGGTTAATATAGGTCTGGGAAATGGACAATGGACATTTCATATTTTTCTGTCAGAGAGTCTGGGTCTGTGTCTGGGAAACCACCCCACCATCCCTCCAGTTCAGAGGCCTAAGTGTTTAGAAATGGGGGGAAAAAAACAACAGTTGACATAAGAAATCTTACACAAATGTGTGAGTGTTATTGGAATGGACATTTTAATTGTTTAGCATGTGCTGCTCATTTGCGATTAGGCTTTGCTGTGAACATCAATATTAGCAAGCTCCTCTCATTGAGCATCAGGCCCCCACGTTTTATGGCATTGCAGATAGTACATGATTGGACATTTGTCTTATTGATGATAGCGAGTCTGCCTTGCCTACACAAGTAGGGACCAACCCGTAATATGAATCACTCAAACGAATTCTATTCATATCTGTGCACTGCCCTCTGTTCAGATACAACCATAAACCCTCAATCAACGTTGAACACATGTACAGAAGTCACTTACAGCATCGGCCAGGCTAAGCGTTTCTATGCATGACAAAAATACATATAGTTCACCGTCTTTTCAACCGATTTTTCCTTCTCAGGCTTTCATTCAACCTTGGTCCTCCCACTCCAGTAAGTAAGGTTATAAAACTGGCAATGCATGATTATTTGAAATGGGGGCGAAGATTGGCATGGGCAACGTTAAGCACGTATTGAC
>NC_139660.1:5222768-5245268 GCF_951799395.1 Argentina silus | reverse complement strand
GCTTTACAGCTCCCGGTATTTAAATGTTTAATTGTGCAGTGTCGTCCCGGGGCGCGTGGGGGCTGCGGCCCAGGTGAGCGGGGGGCCATGCGTGCGTGGAATGGAATGGAGAGGTAAGGAGAGGAGAGAGTCTGTCAGGGTCTCACATCTGACCTGTCATAACCCCCTCCACCTCCACCCCGGCCCTTATGCACACACACACACACACACACACACACACACATACACACACACACACACACACACACACGCAATCTCACACTGACACTCTCTCTGGCAATCTCAGCCTCACATATACAGTACACAGTCACGCACACATGTAGGCATATATAGGCGATAGATTAGCTCATGGATAGATGGACACACACACTCTCACGCAAGCAGGCAAACACACACTGACACACACACACACACACACACACACACACACACACACACACACACACACACACACACACACACGCAATCTCACACTGACACTCTCTCTGGCAATCTCAGCCTCACTCAGATTTTGATTCTCTCTGTCTCTCCCACACACTCAGAGACACACACCCTCAAACATGGAAACGCAAATGTATTCAGCTCAAGCCCTCCGAGCTGGAAAATAAGATCAGTCAGTGAGCCTTTGACCCTTGCTCATGGCTGTATGAGCATTTGACAGAGAGATGGAGAGAGAGGAGTGTATGTGTGTGTGTGTGTGTGTGTGTGTGTGTGTGTGTGTGTGTGTGTGTGTGTGTGTGTGTGTGTGTGCGCACACCCTGAGAGGAGCCTATCACTATGCTTGGGGGATCTGCTGTTGATCTATTAAGAAACTGCTGCTGTTAGTTATAGCGTTTACGTTCCGTGCACTCCAACACCCCGGCCAGGCTCTCGGCTGGAAATTATTCATAGCCATCTCTTTACCTAGGCATCTATGCCCTTGGTATATAGCCTGTATGTGCTGCATCCATTCTTTAGTGGATACCTTAGTTTATATTCACTCTAAGAAATGACTCCTCTATATTCTCCCTGCACATAAGACCTGGCCATAGGGTTACAGTAACAGTAGCATTACATGCAATAGTTATCAAACGCAGGCTGAGGGTGTGGATGCACTGTGGGCTTATCCTGTAAGATTGCTACCCTAAATGGCCCTTTCCCTTCCTACGTCCAGCGGTACTTATGGAGATGTAGCAGTGTAACGATTGGCCTGCCCTCCGAATGGCCCTGATATGACTGAGGCCTAATGGAGGGGTGTTCATCCTGGCGGTGAGACAGAGACAGAGAGTGGTGACTGGCCCCTGACCAACCCCACCAAGCCCAACCTCAACCCCAACCCCAAGCCAAAGCCCGACACACAAAGGATATGAGATGCTGATCAGATTTCTATAATCAATTTAGCCAACCAGGAGGGTATAAATCCTATCCGTTCACTCCTCGCAGGCTTTTCCCTTCTCCCTCTCCCTCCCTCCCCTCTCTCTCTCTCTCTCTCTCTCTTTCTCTCTGTCTCTGTCTCTTCCTCTCCCTCCCCTGCCCGTCCCGTCCTCCCTATCTGCCCCCCTGCTTATACGCCGATGAATAATTCACCAGGCGGTGTGGTGAAAGGTGGAGTAAACAAGTCTATTGCCTAATATCCCGGGAGGCCGGGAAAGAGAGAAGAGTGAGGGGAAGAGAGGCAGAGAGATATGGAGGGATGGAGGGAGGAAGAGAAAGAGGGAGGGGAGAGAGGTAGAGAGATATGGAGTGATGGAGGGAGAGAGAGAGGGAGGGGAGAGAGGTAGAGAGATATGGAGTGATGGAGGGAGAGAGAGAGGGACGGGAGAGAGGTAGAGAGATATGGAGTGATGGAGGGAGAGAGAGAGGGAGGGTGGGAGGGAGGGAGGGATGTATGGAAGAAGGGAGGGGAGGGAGGGAGGGAGGGATGGAGGGAGGGAGGAAGGGGGAGCCAGGTTCCTGTAGGCCTACCATAAAACCCACAGAAGGCCAGCACCAGACTATCCTTTACACTTACATTGACCTCAAGGTTGCACCAAAACTAATGACACAGCCAGTTACTCCTACGCTCTCTCTTTACACACGCTGGCCGGCCACAGTAAATAATAAAATCACACGGTGTGACGCTACACCTGGAAGAGAGACAGGGTTCAGGGTCCTTCCTCTCTGCCTCTGCAGCGGTGGGAGTTTCTCAAACATAACAGGCGATAAAAGCAGAGGGTACTTCAAACTACTGAATAATATGTGCCGTACAGAATCTAAGTCCACAATTCAGGTTCAGAGTGTTGCAGAGTAAATAGCTTGTGTTTTTGTGCCTGGAGTTATCGAGGGGTCCTATCTATCCATGAGCCACATAGAAATACAAACAACAACCACTACTTTACTGCCAGTCCTCATAGGAAATCCAACAGGAGTAATTTGCTGATATCTGTATTCATGTAAGGGTCGAACGCAACCACCCAGCTAATTGTATCTAATTACCATTTCAAACGTTATTCTCCAGTGACTGAATTATGATAGTTCGCTGGTTATTATTTCAATGTTTGTATCTAGAAATGAGACAAGTGTACAGTATCAGTACCAACAAAAACAGAAGGCTTATGGTTGTACCTGTTTACTTTGAAGCTGGGATATTTATGAGAACAGTTGCACTTTGAGTGAGTCAATAAATACCTTGAGTTGAAAGACAGTTCAACCCTTTGCAAGCTCTTGATCAGTAGTCGAAAACTCAGAAAGTTGCTTGTTTCGGGGTGTAAATACGTGCCGGGCATGTTGTGCGTGTTGGTTGTGGGTACGTGTTGTGCATGTTTGTGTGTGTGTGTGTGTGTGTGTGTGTGTGTGTGTGTGTGTGTGTGTGTGTGTGTGTGTGTGTGTTGTGTAGGACGTAGGCAGGAGTTGTACTCACTGGCATGGTCTGGCTGCCATGAAGGGCACTGATTGCAGACTGGGCCTCAGCGTGTGTGGAGAACTTTACAAAGGCACAGCCTAGAAGAAAGAAAGGCACACACACACACACACACACACACACACACACACACACACACACACACACACACACACCCACACACACACACACACACACACACACACAGAGGCAGGGCGCCTTTATTAAACACTGTGAAGAGAAGCGCGTCAAAACATTGTAGCAAGGCACAGAGAGGCCCATAGCACAGCAGATTTCTCCCTCCAGGCTGCCGGAGCCGCAGGCTCTGGTACAGACTGCACTGGTGAAGCAGAAAAGCATGCTATTTAGCACCACATGCCTGTCTATGGATATAGAATTCAAACCCGGTTGTAATTCTGATTGTTTTAAGTCATTACGCATATTTTTCTACATTTTTCCTTGAAAGAAGCCCACCATCTGAGGGGGTAATGAGTCTAAATGGACTACGTGGACTAGATGGACTAAATGGACTTTAGAATTCATAATTAAACATGTACATATCGGGCTCCATCAGCGGTGCGCACTACTAAAACCGTGTGCTCAGACCGTTCTGGTTATTTAGTGTCATCACAAAGGGAGTCTGCTCCGACCAACACAAACTCAGCACCAGTATAGGCCAGGCAGCCAATGGGAGTGTCAGTGGACTTGTGACATTAAATGACCAATGTTGCATACATCGATCGCCTCCTCTCTCTGTCCCAATTATTAATTAAATAATGGATTTGATAGGGTATAAAATAAAATAGGATAATATCTTAAACATTGTATATTGTAGATTATAGGAAGATATGCATACTTCATAGAAAATATGTTGGGAGAGCCTTTACGCACAAACTAAAAAGATTAAATTATATAATTAAATGCATGTAGGCATTTAATTATATAATTATAATTAAATACCTAAAAGACACACACCCTCAAACATGGAACAAAAAAAGACTACACTAAAGTGGCAGGTAATTATGTGTATGATTGGGGGATGCGAGAGATAAAGGAGAATTGCTTATTTATTTTGCCGATGCAAATGACAAGAAACATGAGAAAAGTCTCGACAGGTTCATTAAACCTTTATAAACCCTTTATAAACCCTTTATAAACAATGCATTAACCATATTAATAATCATTTTTAATCTTTTTTTTTTTTTTAGGGCATCCGTTCAACAATGAATCAAGTTTGTATGGCCTTAGCGGTCATGTCAACTAAAACAGCGGCCTTTAACGGAAGCAAATTGGAGCCCAAAGTATGAGGGTTTGTTGACAGACATGTATTTGTCGACAAGTCATTTGTAAATCCATTAGGAGATGTAAACAGGTGTGTCATCTGAGGCTACGAGGCTGATGTTGTGAGTGATTCAGGGAATAGACAGAACACAAACATAGTTGTATGGAACTTCCTCTCGCTGCCCCCGTCTTTTCGCTGGAAACACTTGGAATTGTTTTGACATGCGTCTTTCCCTCTCTGCCTCTGTACGAGCGCCGAGTCAGAATGCTACTGCCCGTAACCTCAGACATAATTCCACAACAATCTTCAGAAGCACTGGCTTGGGAATATGGGAATCTGTTTCAGAGACATGGTAAACCACTACTCCCACTGCTCTTTGCTGCACGTCAGATGGCATCGCTGTCTTCCTCTGTCCCAGATGTCTGGATGGCACAGCAAGACCAGACCATAGGCCCTACAGTACATCAGTGAAGACTTACAGTTATTTTATGTAAGTGTTCGCCTTATGGCCCTACAATCGATGGGAGAATACACTGAGAAAATAATATAAACTATGAAAAATAAGTCTGCTTCATTCTTTCTAGTTTCTTAATAGATTTTTCGTAAATCTTTTGTAAATCTCTTAACAAAACATATAAACATATGCCCTTTATGAATATGTGATTTCTTAGTTGAGGAAATGGCAATGTCAGTGACCAAGTTGGTGTCAGTGGGTCATCATTTGGCTCCTACCTTTGCTGTTTCCATCCGGACCTCTTAGGACGGTGCACTCCTCAATGACTCCGTAGGGCTCGAAGAGGCGGTACACGTCCTCCTCAGTCTGTTGTTTGTTCAGCATCCCCACGAACAACTTCCTGTCTTCTGGAACAAAGAACAGGAAGAGGGTTAAATTATAACTCTGACCAACCTGTAAACTCCAAACAAGCCGTTTATGACTAAAAAAAATCTCATTACTGTATTGATGGTCTCTCTGCCCAGGGCTCAGAGGCCAGCACATGAACACAGTCAGGGACTGTATTTGTCTGCCCCAGTTACTGTAGGTCTGGTGAGTTGAGTCACAGTCTATTGTTCCTGAGCCAAGTCTGTTTATTTTAATTTCTAAGATAATTGGTTTCGCTCCCATATTTGGGCGCTGGGTTGGCGAGGCCTGGGGTTGTTTGAGTGAACGGCTGTGCCTCTGCCCTGAGGGAGCGACAAGGGGAAGGCACGGTGAAAAAAAGCGACTGTGGTCCTTCAGACACACCAGGACCTTCAGGCAGGCACAGTCCTACGCCTCCACTCCTGCTGACATACAATGTTCGTGAATACAGGCTGTTTGTTTCTCTCTCTCCCTCTCTCTCTCTCTCTCTCTCTCTCTGTAACCCTCAGACTATAGGCTTAATTGCTGCTGATCCAGTGTTTTCAGTGTACTAGACTACAGAAATATTTCCGAGCTCTTCAATGAACAATGGCACCTTTCAACCGCATGAAGGCTGAAGTGAATAATGCTGACTTCTCAATAGGTACACCATACTATTGAGTCCTGTTAAATGCGGTGGGACTTGCTCTTTACCTTGACCTGACATGCTGTGTTTACTGATGTAGCTAGCGCTACGCGTATGATTAATGCTACGTTCACTGAATCTGAATTCCGCTGGCAGCGAAAACGACTCAAACCTTCGCTCTACAAATGTCTTAAACTTTTTTTTTTTACGAGCGCACCTACGACGAAATAAAGGCACCCGCCCGGGAGAACACAGGAAAACAACAAAAAGAAGAATGCAAGTTGAAAATGCACGAGAAGGAAAGAGAAGGACTGCAGGCTGCTTCAGGGTTCAACATAATTCTCTGCCTGTGGTAATCTGCTGTGTCAGGGTGACCTGGGTAACCGTGACTACTGTGTGTTGTTGCGCTGTGCCCTGACCCAGACCCGCTGATATCCATATTCCTCCGGCTGGGGTCCCCGTTGTGGCAGGGACCCGGCTGGCTCCAGCACTCAGCAGGGCCAATGATGCACCTTTAAAATAATGACGAGTGTCAGAGAGCTGTCTAGGGAAGAGAGGCCCTCCCGCACACGCTTTATTGTTAGTGGCAGGATCAGAGGGTATGTATCAAAATGGAAGCGATGCAATGTGACATCTGTCATGGTGGATTGGAGAGCATTTATCTGCAAAAAAGAAAGCCCTGAACTGGAAAATAAAAGGCCAAGACGGTCCTTCCCTTTTCCTTCGGGGGGGGGGGGGGGGGGGGGGTTATGAATTTGAAGGTGGGTGGGGTGGGTGGAGTGGGGGGATGGTGGTGGGGGGGGGGGAATTGTCTCCTTTGCCTGGTAAGTTCCAGGCCTATAACTCTCGCAGCATGGATTATGGGAATGTGACAAGCTAGGATTAATGTATGCAGCTGACCTATATGAATTTCATATGTGCTGCACTGTGACGCTTTCGCCATGGAGAGACCTCCTATGGCTCGTCTTAAAATACGACATTGGAAGTGTCCCATAGCTGATAGATTGCTCACTGGGAAACCACCCCAGGCTGAATGGAATAATATTTATTGGACTCTGAGCATATCATGAATAGAGCCCTATATATCAGATCCATGTGTAACATTTGGTTTATAGTTTGGTCGAAAAAAGGACCCTTTACAAATTGGAGTCACATTCTCACTGTTAGCCTTGAAATGTGAATGCGTTTCATCAGAAATGGCACTAAAAGATCCTCATCTGGAAATTCAAGTGCACATCAACATGCAGGTAGGTACCGTAGTAGGCACGCCTAATGTGATGGGATGTGAATGACTTATATTTAAAGTGTTTAGTGTTTAGCACAAGTTCCACAGCTCCTGCTGTGAGGGAGAGAGCATTTTCCTCTCCTTAGTGAGAGTGCTTTGAAAACCACCTAACAATGCATGAAAATACACCATTCTTCTTTTTCCAGACCTACTTTATTCCATCCAGGAGTAAAACGGCACCTTGGGACTTCAGGCTGGTGTTCATCTACAACACACAGCCACGAACATTATCCTGTTTATCTACAGTACTGTACAAAGACACTTAGACACACACACGCACACACACGCACGCACGCACGCACACACACACACACACACACACACACAGAGGCATACACACACACACACGCGCACACACACACATACACACACACACACACACACAGAGGCACACACACACACACACACACACACACACACGCGCGCGCGCACGCACAGCCACACACAAACACACACTCATACGTGTGCTGTCACACACTTATAAATTAGTCACTACTTTAGGGAAAGCCCCGATTGATGATAAACTCTCTGAGCTCGCTGTTGTTAAATCATTGAAAAGGGGGGAGTGCTCATGCTGCTATTTAAAAATCTCCACCACTCAATAAGATGCATGTCCCACTGTTAAGGACTTTTTTGAAACTGCAGTTTATCGACTGGTTTTTAATGCAGCTTTGTGGATTAGTGCTGTCTCCCAGCAGGGTGCCAACAACACTCTATTGGTTACTCTATAAAAACGATGTTTGTTGTTTTTACTCTGTGAACTGGTGAACTGACCTTGGATGCAACTGAGACGGTATTCAAAGCGTGTATCTACAGTATACTTTCATCTGCAACCTATACTCACTTTGGATAAAAGCCTCAGCTAAATGGCTCCTAAGGTATACCTAGACGTATAGACTAATACTATACCAACACAGTCTATGGATAAAAGCGTCAGCTAAATGGCTCCTAAGGTATACCTAGACATATAGACTAATACTATACCAACACAGTCCATGGATAAAAGGCTCAGGTAAATGGCTAAGCTATATCTAGACGTATAGACTAATATATACCAACACAGCCCTCATAGACTGTCCTGTTGATGCTTTCAGTTATAAAAAAAAAAAAACTAAAATTCTTCACCTAATACAGTCAGTAAATGGACTACATTTACATTTTTACATTTACATTTATGGCATTTAGCAGACGCGTTTATCCAAAGCCACTTACAACAAATACATTTGTTTAAGTAAGTGAATCATCTATCCATCAGTCATCGTAAGAAAAAGTAATCAATGCTCGGCTTAGTGGACTACAACAACATAGATGTTGCCATTGAGATGCAGCAGATGAGAACAAATGTGACGTGTGTTCCAATGACACATCCTAACCACCCACTACTTCAGTCCTGAAAGTTCTAGCCATCATGTTCAATCTGCCCTGAGTTGATAAGCAGGGGTTTGTTTGGCATAAATACATTGGAAATTAAACCATCAGCATAATGCATAGTGAATGCACTGGCTGGTTAGATATCCTCAAGGTTACTCAGCCTTTCCCAGCTCTCTCTAATCAATAGGGGCTGTTTTAATATGAATTTGAAATCAAACTTGAATTAAGAATTTGGTTTATCTGAAATTATTATTTAATTATTATTATTCAATACCCTTACCGGATTAGTGGTAATTAACATATAATTACACATTTACGTTCAAGTCATTGTTAATGTGGAAAACCATGAATCATAAATCGCCCCCTCATACATTCTTTTTCTCTGTCGGTTTCTTTTGTAATTTAGCATACGGCCTATTCCCATTGAAAGTTTCAAGGTTTTCCTCCTCCATCTTGCATACATTAGCCACTTGCAAGTCCGAGTTCAACATGCTAGTTTGAGACTTATTAAAGTGTGTCTTCTGATTACATTCCTGCAGCTCTTACTGCTTGGGGTTTAGACAGTGAAATGGAGAGGAGGCTTCCTCTGAATATCAATGGGGTGGGTTTCAGGGTTCTGGAGCTGCAGGCTCCTGGAGAAAGAAGCCCTCATGAGTGGGATTGTGAAGGCGCCAGGGCCCATGTGTTGGCTTGCACACCCTCCTGCAGCCCTCGATAAGCCTGGATGGATGAAAGAGGTGTGCCATTGGAGTTTGTAAATCATTGTACTGGGTGGAGAGAGTGAGTGTGGTGAGGAGAGAGAGGGGTGGGGGGGTGCTGGTGGTGGGGGTGCTGGTGGGGGGGTGCTGGTGGGGGGGGGGAGGGTGGGGGGTTAACGAAGGAGAGCAGTACTGAATCCTGGTGGCCTCCTATGCTCTAAAAACACATGTGTGTGTGAATGAGAGAGAGAGAGAGAAAGTGATAGAGAGTGTGTGTGTGTGTGTGTGTGTGTGTGTGTGTGTGTGTGTGTTATAGAGAAAACTCTTGTCAGAGAGAGAGAGAGATGGGTTGCTATGACAACTACTTATACAGCGAGCTGTCAGTCATGTTTCATTGGAGTTTGTAGAGAAGGGGGGGTGGGGGGGGTTGGAGTGGGGTCATTTCTCCATCTGCCTGCTGAGCTCCAGTGTAAATTCGGCTGTCAGCCACATAGATAAGGACAAATTATTAACAATATTAGCCGCCTGATAAAAAGAACAATAATGAATGGATAAATATATTAAACCAAATTAGATACCATCCAGTCAGCTAGAAATGGGGCACTGAGAAACCATCCAGGCTTTTCTCATTTGGAGAGCCAGATAAGAGAGATAGGGAGGGGGGGGGGTTAAGGTAGGCGCCACTGTGTTCTATCACACTTCCCTGTCAACACTAGAGAATCACAACATTTGCCGTTGGAATACTAAACACCACTGCCTTCGCTCCATTATGGTTTTTCAGCGAGGATTCAACCATAAAAAATTAAGTTAAAAAACACACACAGAATAGATTAAATTAATTAACCCTAAGAGATCATAGTGCTTAGCCAGTTGAAATTAATCCAATGTATTATATTTATGAATCTAGAGGCTGTGTTCGAATTAATGAGACAAAGGGGGCTCTCTGAGTGGGTCCTGTCTGTCTATCTGCCTGCCTGCCTGCCTGCCTGCATGTCTGTCTGTGTGTCTGTCTGCCTGCCTGCCTGCCTGCCTAGCTGCCTGCCTGCCTGCCTAGCTGCCTGCCTGTCTGTCTGTCACCCTGCCTGCCTGCCTGTCTGTCTGTCAGCCTGCCTGCCTGCCTGCCTGCCTGCCTGGATGCCTGCCTGCCTGCCTGCCTGTCTGTCTGTCTGTCTGTCTGTCTGTCTGTCTGTCTGTCTGCCTGCCTGCCTACCTGCCTGCCTGCCTGCCTACCTGCCTGTCTGTCTGTCTGTCTGCCTGCCTGCTGCCTGTCTGTCTGTCTGCCTGTCTGTCTGTCTGCCTGTCTGCCTGTCTGCCTGTCTGCCTGCCTGTCTGTCTGCCTGCCTGTCTGTCTGTCTACCTGCCTGCCTGCATGCCTGCCTGCCTTTCTGTCTGTCTGTCTATCTGTGTGTTTGGGTGGTTTTCAGACATACCAGAGGATATTGGGGGTGGGATAGGGGTGGGTTGTGTGTGTGTGTGGAGGGGGGGGGGGGGCTAGCCCAAGCTTGGCATCATTGCTTTGTGAGTGAACACTGCCAGATAAACCCCCCTGAATAATTACTCTCTTTTATGTGCTCTGTGCTCACCACAGAGTGCGGGACGGCCACATATTGTGTCACAGTGCTGGAACCACTTCTGAGAGAACTCCTGTGTAGGTACTGTGGAGATTTTGTCCATAAAGTCTGTCATCAGTTTGTTTATCAGCGCCTCTGTAAATTAGTGTCTGGTTGCAACGTATCCGCTGCAGCCTTTTGATATAGCAACGACTGAACCTTCTCGAGGCACATCCTCTACCCCATACGGTTCACAGTGTACTATACATTACTCCTAATGAGCTTGCTTATTAGCGCTTTTCACACAACTGTGGATGTGTTGCTTGGTTACAGCACAGAAAAGGGAAAAACACAAATAAACCCGTTGCCTTCAGTCCCCATTGTAAAGCAGAGACACAAGGGCCGTTGAATCCCATTCAAATGTGTTCCGCTTTTTAAAGCTGTAGCTGTAGGGACACGCAAATTCCCAGTACTTTACCGCAGTGACGCAAGCTTGATTCCGTGTCACAGTTTCATCATGTTGGTGTCAAGGCTACTCATTGATATGGCCATCAGTGTAAATGCCACAGAGCAGTGCTCGCAGGGTCTTAATAGCAGAGCTGCAGCAGCACATCCTTCACTAAACACTCCTCTGGGATGTATTAGGCCTCAGTGCTTTAACACGCACACAGGCCGCCTTTTACTGGGCAAACTGAAACACACTGGTCCCCAACCACTTTAACGCTAACCCATTTACACCAACAACACACACACACACACACACACACACACACACACACACACACACACACACACACACACAGATAAACACACACACACACACACACACACACACACAGACACATGCACACACACACACACACACACACACACACACACACACACACACACACACACACACACACACAGTACACAAACACGCCAAGAGGCTCTGAAACACTTTCTCCAAACAAACACTTTAGTGAGGGGTCAGCTCAGGCATCACCCCTAGAAAGCATTTTACCACAGTAGCAGCAGATCAGACAGAGTGCACCGATCCACCAATCACACAAGGGAACAGCTCCAAGCAGCCCCTGCATATTTCCACATTCTGCAGTTCGATAACAGATGGGTTTTTCAATAGTGTTCAGATATTCTTTCGGCGCTGATTGGTGGACAAAGCAATATATAAGTGGATGCCAAACAGGAGCTCAATGGGGCAGTGTAAAACAGACAGATATCGAGCGGCCTGGTTGGTAGACAGACTGTGTTGGCCTGTGCACTGTTCTATAGGCTAACGTTGGCCTGTGCACTGTTCTATAGGCTAACGTTGGCCTGTGCACTGTTCTATAGGCTAACGTTGGCCTGTGCACTGTTCTATAGGCTAACGTTGGCCTGTGCACTGTTCTATAGGCTAACGTTGGCCTGTGCACTGTTCTATAGGCTAACGTCGGCCTCACCACTGTTCTATAGGCTAACGTTGGCCTGTGCACTGTTCTATAGGCTAACGTTGGCCTGTGCACTGTTCTATAGGCTAACGTTGGCCTGTGCACTGTTCTATAGGCTAACGTTGGCCTGTGCACTGTTCTATAGGCTAACGTTGGCCTGTGCACTGTTCTATAGGCTAACGTTGGCCTGTGCACTGTTCTATAGGCTAACGTTGGCCTGTGCACTGTTCTATAGGCTAACGTTGGCCTGTGCACTGTTCCATAGGCTAACGTCGGCCTGTGCACTGTTCTATAGGCTAACGTCGGCCTGTGCACTGTTCCATAGGCTAACGTTGGCCTCACCACTGTTCTATAGGCTAACGTTGGCCTCACCACTGTTCTATAGGCTAACGTTGGCCTCACCACTGTCATAGAGTCTAATGTTGTCCTGAGCACTCCACTGATTTTATTTATCAACTGGATCAGATGGCTGTAATATGCTGCTGGGGGATTTCAGCTCCACAGCCCCGCTGCCTGGAAGCCTTGGACATACAATTACTGTCCACTGGCTGCAGCCAGCCCTGAGTGCACCATATAAAACCTCTAGGGTGCTGCTAGTGTTACAGCCAGGCGAACCCATGGCCATGTCCCCCCCCCCCACCTCCCCCCCCCCCCCGCCTCTCCCCGCCCGCCCCCCCTGTCTTCCCCTGGCCGCCCCCCACTGCCTCCCCCTCCCTCACCTCCAACTGCAAGGGGAAAGAATAGAACGAGAAATTGCTTAAAATATTTTATCTCCACCATATACGTCTCAGCAAATTTACACTCAATATGATAACAAACGTGAAATATTACTCACTGCCATGTGTTGGGCTTCGACGTATTACTGTGGCGGCCATAAATCCTCAAACTGCTGCGCAATGTCTCCACGCACCCGTATATAAACATTTACAATATTGCAGTGCTATTTATATTGTCTGCCGTCATAATGCCATTCGAAGGGCATTTTGGCATCAGTTATGATATGGATTTTCTTTTTTTTTCATTCCATTTACTGGCATTTCTATTACAACCTCAGATCCTGAGCACATTTTTCTGTACAGTATCAGGGCTTACCTTTGGCAGTATTTAACACTGCCCCAGCCTGCTTCTTAATTATTTTCTCATCGGTCGACTGACACTGATGCATGAGCGTAATGCTGGGCACCCCCCCTCAACCAGCCCCCTCTCCTCTCCTCACCCACTCCAACCTCCACCCCCCATCTCTCTCTCTCTCTCTCCCTCTCTCTCTCTCTCTCTCTCTCCTTCTCAGTCTCTCAGCCTGCTTCTTCTCCTCCCTCTTTCCTTCTCCTTTTTTCTCTCTTATTATCGCTCTCTTTCTCTTTTTATCTTCTCTCCTTTTTCTTCTAATCTCTCTCTCTCTCTCTCTCTCTCTCTCTCTCTCTCTCTCGCCTCTTACCTTGCGGTGATCTTGGATGGTTAATGAGCTACCTTCATGCAGTGGTTGTTCTCAAGTAATTAACTTTTTTCTTCCCTTCAAAGGACAAAATTGACTACAGCAAGAGACAACAAACTTCATTAGACACCAAACCAAACAGGCCTTCCCCGTGATATCCACCCTGCCAGGACCAACCTCCTACTCTGCTGAGATCCCTGCCTCAGACAACTGCAGCAAACCAAGACATACAGTAGACACTTTGGTATAAAGGCACTATGATCCTACAGAGAGAGAGAGAGACAGAGAGAGAGAGAGAGAGAGAGAGAGAGAGAGAGAGAGAGAGAGAGAGAGAGAGACAGAGAGAGAGAGAGAGAGAGAGAGAGAGAGAGAGAGAGAGTGAGAGAGAGAGAGAGAGAGAGATAGAGAGAGAGAGAGAGAGCAAAACAGAGATATAGAGAGAAGAAGAGAGAGACAGAAATATATAGTGAAAGATAATGAGAAAGATGGGAAGAGACACACAGAGAGAGAGAGAGAGAGAGAGAACTGAAAAGGGAAGAGGCTTAGAAGATAGACAGAGGGGGCCATGATGCCATGCCAGGGTAGAGAAGAGTAAGGATGTACAAGAATACGCTCTATATCTCACTGCGGCTTTGTGTGGGAGACTCCTGAGCTGCCAGATGACTTTGCTGGCATTGAATGAAAGAGGCTTAGAGGCCACCCTGCATGTCAGCCTTCCCCACCCGGAGTGGCAGTGCAGTAGGCGAGGAGGGTTCACCCCGACACTAACCCCCCCAGCCTCCACACACGGAGACCTTGCTGAAGGTGGATTTAGATTTGCCATATACATTATACACGACGTCTCCCTTTTGAATCCTATTCCCTAATCCATATTCATTCCGTAATCTCAGGGCGGGTGCATTAGCAGTGCGTTAGGGCTACCTTTACTCCCCGAAACTGCAGTGTTAACAGTTATAAGTAGAAAAAATGCTGCATAAGGTAAAGCTACAAATACATAAATAAATACATAAGCCTTAAAGCATGTCACCAATATATATCTTTTTTGCGATTCCACATTAACTCAAGCTGATTTAATAGTGTTTTCCTATAGGAGACACAATGTTGGAACTTTTCACCTGGTTGTCATACGGTATGCTTGGTATGCAACTCTTCTATAGTGGTATGTTACTGCAGCAGGGAGAGGCGCCCTGCCTGCCACTCAGTGTGACAGCCAAGCTGTTTCCCTAACAGATATGGACGTTGTAGACTTTAATTAGGCAGAAAGGTCGATCAGCGCCTATTGAATAAACTATGTGCCAGCTAATCGGGCTGAGGTACTCTGTGTTTCAGCAAACTGAATGACTAATAATAAATATATACAGTTGTCAATGGTATAAACAACTTTGTTTCATGTTTCTCGGTTTTCTCACAGTTGAAAACCAATAAGAAACAGTAACCCTCTCAGTACTGCAAACTATCGAGTTGTTGCAACTGAACCAAAGCATCTTCCTTGTACAGAAGTGAAACTGGCAGCTCCACTGGCCCTAACCACTTCCAACCCCCCCCCCCCCCCCCTCTCCATATTAGTCTCTTCCCACTGGGGCCCGGCCTGTTTGGAACTGGCTATTTGCTGCCTTCATCCGGGGGGGCTTTAACAAGTGAGAGGGGAGCACCAAGGGCCCAGCGCTGCAGACCTGCCCTGCCCCTGAGCTCTTATTAAAAATGGATTAGAGGAAGAAGCAAAAGGATGACTAGCACTCACTCTCCCTTCCTCACCTCTCCTCCCCTGCCCTCCCCCCACAGCAGAGGGATGACCAGCACTTCATTCTCCCCTCCTCTCTCCGCTTCTGCACCCCTCTCCCGCTTCCCCCCCCACAACAGAGGGATGACCAGCACTTCACTCTCCACTCCTCTTCCCTCACCCGCCTCCCCCCCCCCCACACACAGCAAAGGGATGGCTAGCACTCACTCTTCCCTTCCTCACCCGGTCCTCTCCCCACCTCCTCCCTACCCTCCTCCTCCTCCCCCACTGTCTTGACAGCCCCATTTGTTTTCATTTTCAAGATGTTGTGCTCGATATCTAATGAAATAACTATCTATATATCGAGCAAAGCATCAAGAGGGAAGGGTGGGATTGCTCATCGGCTGTCAGTTAAGTTTCAGCCTGGCTATTTTACCCCCCTGTATTGGTTTGATTACATTTGGGGGGGTTTGTCATTACATATGTCCTCTCTGCACAGCAGCAATCCTATACAGTAGCACAGCATCTGCTGTCAATAAAACCATTGAAACATACGGCTAAAAGCTGTGTTTATTCTGCACAAGCAGAATACGTAACGAATTTGTCTTCATAAAACATTGCATGATTTTGTAACTGTCAAGTTAATAGCCGTAAAAACAGTGAAGCGCTCACGGTAATTTCCACTTCCAATCCCTCAGTCAACAACTCGAGCCGGATGCTCACTCTAAATTCCTCTTGCGCTGACGAACGATAAGCATTTTAATTCTCTCTGACCTTTCAAATTTGACTGATCTCCCCACCCACTCAGTCAGACGCTGAAGGCCAAAAACAAAATGAGATTGAATTCCAGCTCAAAATAACTTGGATGCTCCCGCTCCACCATTTGGAGGCCAGGGTGCCAGTAGGCCTACAGATAGAATGCATCTTCCATGCGCTCTCTTGGCCCAGGCATACGGGAAGGCCCGGAAGCATGCGTGCATGACACACACGGACCGGCTCCAACTCCAGCTCCAACTCCGGCTCCAAGTACACTGAGCACCAGAGGGCTTTGTGAGTGAGGAGAGAAGTGCCACGTCAGCACGCACCATATGCAACTCTACAGAGAGGATGGAAAAGGCTAAATAGTATGAAAAAGCAACCATGTGATGAAAAATGCATGCAGGGAAGAGGGGGACCGCACCGCAGCCCCAATCCCCTCCTCGCGGTTGTCTAGCAGGAAACTCCCTCCTCACTCCCACGGATCCTCTCCTGCTGTCTCTCCTCCTGCATCGCTGAATGACATTTTCTGACAAGACCCCCCCCCCCCCCCCCCCCCGCTCCTCATCCTCCTCATCCTCCTCATCCTCCTCTTCCTCCCCCCTGCTCTTCTCTTCTCTGCTGTGTGAATCCACCCCTGGATAAAACTTCCTACAGATCCAACACTTCCTCAACTACAGTACTTCCTAATGTTGTAATTAGTGGGGTTTTAATCTAAGACCTCCTGATGAATATGTTAGGGTCTGCCTGATTGAGAACCTGTGGGCAATTTCCATAGTCCAGCGTTAATCAAAGACCAAAGACCCAGTTTTTAATCAAAGACCAAATATTCCGGTCCATTCTCTTTCAGACCTGGTGCTAGCTCCTTAATCATACTGTAAAGATGATGTAATGATAGGGAAACTCTGGCAATTAGACACCTGTGGTAAAGCAGATTAATTGTATGCCCTGACTTTTCTCTCTGTGGCCTCTGCAAACTTTTCAGGTGTTTTAGTACTTGCTGCAAGTGTGAGAAGCAGTGCATTTGACGGACGTCTGAGTTTCCTCTGTCCTGTGTTTTGGTCCAGCCATGTCATGCTGATCCGTCAGAGTTTTCATATTACTGAAAACAACACTCTGTCCTTTTCAATCCACCGCTGTCTGACAACGGTAATCTGGAGGAGAGGACAGTGTTGACAGAACACATTATACAGCTTTCCGGGGGAAAGGTTAGGCATCAACACAGAAATAGGATTTAAAAAATGTAAACCTCTTAGAAGTATGAACTTTTATGAGCACATGCCCAGAAGACTTAACCCTGCCCTTTTTAAATTAATCTATTACAGTTTGTGTATGTGTGTGTGCTTGTGCATACGGTACTGTATATGTGTGTGTGTGTGTGTGTGTGTGTGTGTGTGTGTGTAGGTGTGTAGGTGTGTGTGTGTGTGTGTGTGTGTGTGTGTGTGTGTGTGTGTGTGTGTGTGCCTGTGCGTGTGCGTGTGCGTGCGTGTGTGTGTGCGTGTGTGTGTGCGTGTGCGTGTGTGTGTGTGTGTGTGTGTGTGTGTGTATGCATTAACACACACATATGCTTAGGCAGAGGTAGAAAATACTTTTAATCTTCCTAGAGCTCTGTCAGCGGTTTATCAACCAGACCACCTTTTCTATGGGGTGTGGGCCGTATTGAAATGACTGGCAGAATGCAGAGGTGGGGGCGTCTGTATTTCAAATATCAATTGGTGGTGTCAGCGTGGCTCAGTAATGTGAAGGATTATCTGAAATTAGTTTAGTCAATTCATCATTTCAAAGGGCAGTCGCTCCGTGGCTGATTAGTTATTGTACACACTTGTCAATTAAGGGTCCCTGGAGAGCAGGTGTTGTGGAGACTTCAGCTCTCCATAAAATACATGGAGGGAGAGAGAGAGAAAGAGAGATGGAGAGAGGGAGGGAGAGAGGAGGGGGGGGGGGGGGAAGAAAAAAAGGGAGGGGAGAGGAAGGAGGGAGAGGGAGAGCGAGAGGAAGAGTGGGTTGAGGGAAGGCTGCAGCTCTTTCAGTAAGTGGATGTGTGAAACCGGTCTGCGCTGTGTGTTGACTGTGTGTATATTTAGGCCTGAAGTACAATGTGTGAGGAGTGTGTGACTACACCATGCCTGCCCTAAGGCTTGTTGTGTGGGCACTGTTTGATGTGACATACAGCTAGCAAGTGTGAAGAAAAGAAACATGGCCAGAGCTGTGTGTATGGAAGACAAACAGCATGAGGACCTGTCCCCTTTGTGTGTTTTTCTTCGCCCCCAGCACCTGAGTGCAAGGCAGTGTGTGTGTTACATTTACAATTTAATTCATCGCAGTCTGATATCAAAATCCTCTACGTGTCTTCCTCCTAAACCTAAACCGTATCAAGTAATCATCTCTACTGAATACAATTTCTGTTTACACCCCCGAATCGGTGTTATTGAATAGCCTTATATAAGTCAGAACAGACAGTGTCAGTGCATTGCATTATAAGCCAAACCAACTATTGCTCCAAAGGGGTGGAAGTATTATTTTTTTCTATGCCGTCTGCGTCATGCTGTATTTATGGATGTTTGCAGATTAGAATAATCAATGCATGAGTCCTGGCACAAAGAGGCCAAGTGGAGGCCATCGCATTGACCTCTCTGTGTGGTCCCATTCCCATAGTAACTGTTGCTACGTTACCGGGCCTCTCTCAACAGGCTATAGAAAGAGAATGAAAGCGATAAGAGTGGAATCTTTGTCACGGACCGGCTTTTAGAATGAAATCCAGAGATTACAGAGAATGGAGTGAATATCTATTTCACTTCAAAGCGAAGGTGGTTGTAATAGCAATACCCAGTATTGTGCTACATCGCTGTCACAGCTGGATTCCTGTATGACTTGTTTTGACAAGGTGGGGATGCATATAAATATGGAGCAGATAGTCTTGGGTATAATAAAGATATTGTTTTTCTATCATAAGCGTCTCTCCACTTGTGTTTTGTGTTACTGTAAATGTTGGACATGACATTACAACCCTACAGCTTCTTGAATAATGGTTTTAAATGATGTGAGTCTCAACCTCATTGCTCAACACAACCATAAATGGACATTTTTGTGTCATGACCTCTACAGTTGAATCCCAGTCCTCAATAAAATATAAATGTGACATTCCTAGACTACTTACAATAATTCTGAGACATAATAATGCATATTTCAGACATTCTTCTGGGACTATTTTGTTTAAAGTTTAATCAATGTCACTTTCATTTCTGAAACTTTTTCCATAAAGCAAAATAAGACTGGGCCTGAAAAACACAATAAAAAACAACCCATTTTAGTTTGTTCAGCACTGAACAAGCATTTCTCTGTGCACTGTAATTAATTCATAAAATGCTTTACTGTTTAATCCAGTAACCCCTGGGAGGAGAGGGGGAATGTGCCAGTTTTATCCCCGAATATACAAACAAAACACACTCATATCAGACTGGGCTGAAGTAGGTTTCAAAACATCAGTTTTCTTAAAATACTTTTTTGGAGCGGGATTGTTTGGTGCATGAATTCATGACAAAAAAGGACATGCGTTTTTTTCTAATCTGTTCAAAAGAAGACTTTATTCAGCATTTAGAGTGATTAAATGCTCATGAATATAAAACAATAGTAGAAAATGTAAACAAACATGTAATGTATTTCATCCATCATAAATGGATCATAAGTCTCCATCCTAATATACCATATGCTACGTCACAAAAGCAACACACATCAAACTACCCTAAAAGGTCCAGGAAAGCTCATGTTCATGCCAACAACACAGCTGAGCTGCCCCCCCCCCCCTCACCACCAACACCACACCCCTCCCACCCTTGTGCCCTTTACACACACACTGACACCCCAAATACCCCCCCCCCCCCCCCTCCCTCACCCCTCTTTTACAGTAATACCTCACCCCTTATCCCAGAGGTAAAATATGTCAGCAAGGTATCCGGCAAAATATGACCCAATGTTCTTTCTCTCAGTAAAAGTGCTGGTAACCCCATGAGCGGCGGAGGGGAGGAAGGAGAGGAAGGGGAGGAAGGGGAGAAGGGCCTTTCATAAATGCATAACGATCTGCCCTAAAACCACAGGGGTGAATGTAACCTTTCGCATTGGAGGACGATGTTATTAGAGGAGCCAAAGTCAGAGCAGTCATTTAACTGTGTCCTGACAGTAACTGCTATTCCCATTAGAATCTTTGCTGTCTAGTGAAATGCGGCGGCAAGGGGTGGGCGGGGGGTTGTGTGTGTGTGTGTGTGTGTGTGTGTGTGTATGTGGGGGGGGGTGGGCGGGTGGGGGGGGGGGGGACAAAAAAAAATGCCGCCAGAAAAAGAAATAATAGACCCCAGGTTCCTACAATTTCCAATTCAATTTCCTTCCACTGACCTGCAGTAACTGGAGAAATCAATGCATCCAGGGGTAAAGGATTCTGAATCCTAGGATGACGGCCCCTTTTTTCAAGGCAAAGCCGATCCATCACTGGCAATGTCTGGGGCGACAATCTGGCGTGTCTGATGGTGACACGCACACCCTATTCAGGCGTAAATTAAACCCTTGATCAGTAGTGGTACCTGTGATTAATATAGCAGCATTCCTCTGGAACAGAGCTCTTGAGACAGGAGGACAGGAGGACAGGGAAGAAGGGTGGTGGTAGAAATCGGAGGACAAACTCATTGCAATGCATGGAATGGAATGAGGAATGTTGTTTGATACAATGAGCCCATCCTCCGATTTCTGCCTCCACCAGCCTCCAGTGGTACCCACTCTCCCAGACTCCCAGGCTTAGTTTCAATACCTAAACTAGCTCACCGTACCATCATCATGCACGGCCGACACAGTGCTTCATTCTAAGTGGCGTGCTACTTGTGGGTTATGACAGAGGGAGAGAGATGAATGATGATGGAAGAGAAAAAGAGAGAATGACAACCGTCTCCATGGCAGCCGCTGACAGAGGCCCTGTCCTCTGGCCCTATTACGGCATCACCTCCTGGCCCCCAGCCAATCAGAGAGAGACCTCAGACAATAGCACTTCCTGTTCCTTGAAATAGTGAGGCTGTGTTCTCTTTGTACTGAATGCCATGCAGGAGCAAACATGGCAATGTATTTAACCAAGTATAATGGATAAAAGTACACTTTTTCAAATGAGTGAGAGTTGGGCTTATGTTTTCTGACAGGGGCAATGTTAGCAGACATTGATCCACTGCACCGTTAATTCATTCATGTATTCATCTATCATGCTACCTTCGACATGTTACTTTCATGTGCTGCCCCGGTATGTATCCTTATCACTTCAAACTCACTTCATATGTGGAGATGAAGAGAAAATAACAGGCATGAGATTCACACATATCCTTTGATGTTGATACTCTCACAAACACACACACACACACACACACACACACACACACACACACACACACACACACACACACTCACACACACACACACACTCACACACACACACACACACGCACACACACACACACACACACACACACGCACACACACACACACACACACACACACACTCTATATTCATACACAGTGTGTGTGTTTACACTCTGAGGGCCAACAAATCAATGAGCGACTGGACTGATGGAAATCTAACGACTGCTAATGCTTCAACAGAATACAAACACGCCCGGCGAAGGTTTGGGGGGAAATACCGATAGAAAGCTCCACTCTCTCTCAAAACGTGTTGGTTTGTACACAAGTGGAATATAGATTGCTCCTTCTACTTGTATAATAACACAAACTAATCAACTCTATTGTCATGCAAATAGGAATACATTACAAATTGAATCCAAATGAGTTGATGAAATGTTGTTAGTGTATTAAATACGGTGCTTTACACAAGTAAGTGTTACTGCCCCAAGCTGTGATTGAACGCCTCAATAAAAGGAGGGTATACTTTCTAATTGCAGAAAATGGGCCCAATACCATATAAATGATCTCTGACCTTAGCATGTACATCTATCAAGGGGCCAGAGGGAAGTGGATATAAAACGGCATACGTTTGGAACGCGCCAGCAAAGAGAAGGAGACTGCTGTTGCTTTGCCGCACAGCTCTTAAAGCCGGTACAGTATGTTCCTGTCAAAATATGGATTATGGTCCCTCTCTGCTTTTATCCTCAAACAAGGCTTTCAACCATCTGTTGTCTGAGCTACGGTCAAAGTCAAGGGACCTTTGCTTCCAAAGTGTCTCTGGAAGAAAATGGAGAGAGGGCCGAGGGGAGGGGGGCTGGTGACACGGGTGGTCACAGAACAGAAAAGGCCAAAGAACATTTGAAGCGTGAAAGTCTCAGAATTTACTTTTCCTCCCTTTCCGTCTCTTGAAGAAAAAAGAGAAAGGCGTTCAAGGTTCAGGGCTGGGGATTGTGGAATGTTATTTTTTCTTTTCCATCAACTCCTTTTTCTGAGAGCACACAGAGACTTGAAAAGCATGGTTACAGCATTTTAGTAACCATCCTATTTCAAAATTGAGGTCTTTTCAGATGTGTGTGTCACTCAGCTCCCTGAGACTCTCAGCCACCGTATCCACAGCCTGGATGAGATTGCAAAAACCTCTCCCACTGTCACATCCTCAGTCCCTACACCCAGTGTGCTTATACAGCACCGAGCTTGCAGCTTTCTCT
>NC_139660.1:5202768-5207768 GCF_951799395.1 Argentina silus | reverse complement strand
TGCGTGCATCAACGACAGGAGGCCCATTTACTTTCCTAATGGTAGGAAAATCAATACATAACAAATGGCTTTATTTATATTTCGGCGATGATGTGTCATGTTTTCAGTCTGGTGACACATTTATTGCTGTAGGGTGGATATTTTGAGATAGCAGGGGGGGAAAACAAACAACAAGACCAGATAGGAGAAAATAATCATAACACAACTACAGTGTACCGGGACGCGATAGATTCATCCGACAGACAACTCTCTCTGTGTACAGCGAGTATATTGTTAAGCAGCAATTCTCCTGCTGATCACGTTTGTCTTGAAGCCAGACAGGGATCTCTCCCTTTTCAAGGTGCTGCAACCCTCCGTTATTAGTTTGCGGAGTTCAGTTCGGGGAAGGGAAGCTAATCTAGAATGAAAAGCCACCGGGGCTTCTGATCTTGCCAATAACGCTCTCCACCATCAAAGCTCTCTTTGAAGTTCATGTTCTATAAAATTGGTTCAGGTGTCAGGTCAGAGTTCCCCGAGCCAAAGGTAGGGCAGGCATTTGAAGCCCTGGCTCTCCGCCTTTGTATTCTTAGCAGTCCTTCGTGTTTATTGCAAAGAGGCAATCAGTGCGGCTTGTGTTGGGGGCCCCGCCCTCTGCCCCCCCGGATGGGCCGTGTCTCAGGCATATGCTTATTGACTCCTTTGTGGCGAGAGGCGTTCAGCAGTCGTACCTGACGCTGGTTAGGATGCCAGGCAGCCTGATATACCCATCAATACAGGGTTGGAGAGGTGTGTGTGTGTGTGGGCGGCGGGGGGGGGGGCGGCGGGGGGGGGGGGGGGGGGTGGGGGAAGAAAAAGACCAACTAGCATGAGGGGTTATGCTGAAGCGTTGCAAGAGCATAGCTGTCAGAGCAGCAGAAACCAACAGAGAGACTAGTCAGTGTTAATGGCTGGTTGTACTCCATGGGTTTGGACTGTATACACAGTGTGGTTATTAATGTGAACACTCCTTGTTCCTTCATGCACCACAGCAAAGGTTAGCCATCCTCCGGCTCTGGCGGGTTTTCATTTTTTTTTTTTCACAGCCGAGAACGGGAATGAGAGAGTGTTTCTCCCTCCATTACCTACGCACTCATTTGACTACCAGGTGGGCGGGGGGGCGGGGGGGCGGGGGGGCGGGGGGTTAATCATGGGGCTGCGTGGCGTTCGTACGTGAACACGCCACTGCCCCCCGCCCCCCGCCCCCGCCGTCCCAACCTCGGTCTGCAAAAGCAGGTGAGCTGCAGGCCTCATTTAGTTAAGCCTCTTTGTGATGCCCACTGAACCGCCGCTGGCGTTCCTTAATGGGGAACCGCACCCACGCCACCACCCGCCAAAATACACACACGCACGCACGGCCACACATACACACACACACACACACCTCCACCACACCCCTCTGCCCTTGCCTTCCATCACTTTCCTCACTGCCAGCCATGCGAGAGGATCATTTGGCGCTGAGGTCCGGGACGTTACATAGACTGACAGAGGGAGATAGAGAGTGATATGGGAGGGTTAAAAGGGTTAATACGCTGAGATGGAGAGATAGAGGGAGGGAGGGAGGGAGGGAGGGAGAGTGATTGAGGGATAGCTGTTACAGGTTGTATCAACATCTAAATACCGGCAAGACGTTTCTTTTAGCCAAGAGGAGGACAACCCCAGAGCTGAATTCCACCTTACTAAATGTGTTCATTCAAGCCAGACATGAGAAGCACAATGAAAGACTACGGATACCATTCCTTTTCCACGGATCTCAAATCTATAGAAACTATTCAACATATTCAAAAACTCAAATCCATTCCTCTGCTGACCCAAAAAATAATTACCCTCATCATGTGCACACTTTTTAAGTGTATGTCAAAAAATGCCAAACTATCTAAGCTGGCATTTCATTTTCTTGAGAAGGGGTATTGTTATATTCAATTTCCCCTTCCTCTAAAGTGCACTACCGACATTTTCAGACTGAAATTGCAGTGTGCTGTATTATGTAGACAAAGGAGAGACAGTGCTAGCATTTTTTAGCAGGATTGGATAGTCATAGATACTTAAATTGTTTCCTGCTACAGTATATCCTAAGGGTGGAAAGAGCCCTTATTTTCTCTTCTTCCTCCTCTCTCTCTCTCTCTCTCTCTCTCTCTCTCTCTCTCTGTCTCTCTTCTATCTCTCCTTCCCTCCCCCCCCCATCTCTCTCTCTTTCTCTTGCTCTCTCTCTCTCTCTCATGTTCTCCGGGGCTTGTGAAACTACAAGGTCATTTTTAGATCATAGTCGCAGGAACGCAGGGAAATGATAACAATCTTAAATAAAGAAACATATTCCTCTTCACATTAAACACACAAAGAGCCCAACTGCAGAAATACTGTTGTGCCTTACAAAGATATCCTATCTTCAACCACTGGCAGCACAGTCGCTCTCAAAAGTAACCATGGAGACTGCTGGATGAATTGTGTGGCTCTTTTTGAGTTAGAGGGTGCGTGTGTGCGTGCGCGCGTGTGTGCATGCGCGCGTGTATGCGTGCGTGCGTGCGATCGAGCAAACGAGCGAGAGAGAGAGTTTCTGACATGCATGTGTGTGTATTCGTGTGTGCAAATGCACACGTGTACATGCCGTGCTCTAGTGGATGCTTCTGGGGGCATTTGTATGTGTTTGCACGCATTCGTGTCAGTGTGTGTACACGTTTGAAGTTCCTAACAGTCATTGGCCTTTCCCGAACACAAAAAAAAACACAGGAACACAATGAGGAATATCGAGTGCAAAGGCCCAGCGAAACTAGGGCAGAAAATCCAATGTTGGGAGAGGGCCAGGGAGGGAAGGAAGAGAGAGGACAGAATCCGAGGTTGATCTACGGTCCTCTGGAGGATACCGCAGATATCTTCCCACATTCATTTTTCCTCCATAATGCATATCAAAATTCCATTCCTCTCTTGTTGTAAAGCTCCATAAACCCCTCTCACAGGCTCGCCGTACGGCTTAATAAAACCTGACACTGTTCTAGAGGAGTCCAACGTTAGGAGAGGAGAGAGGATCTTCAGTCTCTGGTGAGTGGATGGGTAGTCTGTCCTAATCTCCTCCCATCTGCTGGTGGAGCTCCTCTCCCAGCACTGAGGCCTGGCCCTACCCCGCCCCATCTGGGCTGGCCGCTCCACTGAGCCTGACCTCTGGGTGTGAAGTGTGTGTGTGTGTGTGTGTGTGTGTGTGTGTGTGTGTGTGTGTGTGTGTGTGTGTGTGTACTGTGTGTGTGTGTGTGTGCGCGTGTGTGTGTGTGTGTGTGTGTGTGTGTGTGTGTGCGTGTGCATGTGTGCGCATGCATGCGTTTGTGTGTGTGTGTGCGTGTGTGCGTGTGTGTGTGTGCGTGTACTGTGTGTGTGTGTGTGTGTGTGTGTGTGTGTGTACTGTGTGTGTGTGTGTGTGTGTGTGTACTGTGTGTGTGTGTGTGTGTGTGTGTACTGTGTACTGTGTGTGTGTGTGTACTGTGTGTGTGTGTGTGTGTGTGTGTGCGCGCGTGCGTGCGTGTGCGTGTGTGTGTGTGTGTGCGTGTGCGTGTGCGTGTGTGTGTGTGTGTGTGTGCGTGTGTTGGGGACTTTGATAAGCCTGGTTCCTTATGAAGGAGTGTCATTAGTGCGAAGATGGAGCAGACGGGGTGATTGCAGTGATTTGGCAGTACTCTTACTGACTCAGTCGACCAATCAGGGCATCTGCCTTGCCTCCTTCAGAACCACTGCAATCACAGAGCTCCCAGCCAGGCCCTCTCCCACCCAGGCAGCCCTCATCCACCCAGGCAGCCAGGGCCTCATCCACCCAGGCAGCCCTCATCCACCCAGGCAGCCCTCATCCACCCAGGCAGCCAGGGCCTCATCCACCAAGGCAGCCCTCATCCACCCAGGCAGCCACAGCCCTCATCCACCCAGGCAGCCAGGGCCTCATCCACCCAGGCAGCCAGGCCCTAACCCAGCCAAGCCCTCTCCCACCCAGGCAGCCCTCACCCAGCCAGGCCCTCATCTAGCCAGGCCCTCATCCAGCCAGGCCCTCATCCACGCAGGCCCTCACCCAGGGAGCTCTCACCCAGAGAGCCCTCACCCAGGCAGGCAGGCCCTCACCAAGGCAGCTCACGTAGAAACACACACATTGAGGGAGAAAGAACAAAGCTCCATATTGACATCAAATAATATTCACCATAGGATAGAGATTTTCCTCCTACAAATACTTGGCATAATTAGTCTCATCTCCCTTGTTCACCCTTTCTCACTGACGACACCATAACATTTATTCACGTTTGATGTACTGCATTAGAAACTCTGGAAATACTGACACACACGATATTTCAAACTCAAGTGGCATATTTCAAGTGTTATTGCCTTTGACACCATTCATGAGTCCTCCGCAGCTTAATTTCTCCCTGATTTAAAGACAAAGCTATACGTCCCCTTCACTCAGCCACAGTACATAAAGCACGGCACAGGAGCTCTTCAGAGGCTCTTCAGGCGTGCTGCAGCCGCCTGGGGAGCTCAAGTGGAAACTCATGGATGGAGCTCAGCAAAAGGCACCATTTACATAGTGTTTTACTATCCAGTATCTCTATCACTGTGTCTAGGCAAAATGACCCCTGCACTGTGTCTCTCTTTCTCTCTCTACTCAGGATGCCACATCAGATCAGGTCACGTCTATAAGAGGCACTATCCACACGAATGTACCATAAAGAGTAGATGGGCAATACGATAGTTTATTCCCTCTGTTAGCGGGTGGTACTGTATTGGAATACACAACCAATGTCTTCAGGTTGAACGGAAGAGAGGAATGAAGAGCTTCAATCATGAAAGATCTCCAACTGTTTATACATCCACTGTTTCGCATATGGAGGGGGTGGTGGTGGGGGGTGGGTGTGTGTGTGTGTGTGTGTGTGTGGGGGGGGGGGTTAGATGCGTTTGTGTGTAATCTACAAGTTTTTCAGGTCTTGAACCAAAACGGGGAAGGATATGCTCCGCCAGAT
>NC_139660.1:5197768-5200268 GCF_951799395.1 Argentina silus | reverse complement strand
CATAGACACACACACACACACACACACACACACACACACACACACATAGACACACACACACACACACACACACAAACACATGCACACACACACACACACACACACAGACACGCACACACACACACACACACACACACACACACACACACACATACACAAACACATATACACACGGCCCCAGCAGAGAACATAGTCTGTTCGTTGGCCACGGGACTCTCTGTAACCTGTACTGACAGACACCACTGGGTAACCAGCCCAACAACAGCACACGGCGCTACACAGCCAAATTAGAAGTGGTGCTACAGCAAAACCCACTCTATTCTGATGCAAATCACAATCACAGGAAGAAAGAAGAAGAAAAGAAACAAGGGATAACAGGGTGTAGGGTGGAGTGTCGAGGGGCGCTGGCCAGGGCTGCTGGGTCAGGGTAGGAAGGGGGTTACCAGCCAGGGCTGCTGGGTCAGGGTAGGAAGGGGGTTACCAGCCAGGGCTGCTGGGTCAGGGTAGGAAGGGGGTTACCAGCCAGGGCTGCTGGGTCAGGGTAGGAAGGGGGTTACCAGCCAGGGCTGCTGGGTCAGGGTAGGAAGGGGGTTACCAGCCAGGGCTGCTGGGTCAGGGTAGGAAGGGGGTTACCAGCCAGGGCTGCTGGGTCAGGGTAGGAAGGGGGTTAGGGGGAAATCAAAGCGGTTAAAGCTGATTTATCCTGTGTAAGGGCCTCAAAGTCCTCAGAGGAGCATTGAACAGCCCTTCAAAAGGAAACATCAGCAGCCTTTAAATCCAGTCAGTGCCAGTCATCAGCCGCGCATGTGAAGCTAAATCAATCTTTTTCATACCAGAGCCACCGGGGAGTGCAGGGGGGGCTGCACAGAGCAGGTCCCCACGGCAACCCTTAAATGGTGAACATCCATCCCATAACAAGAACCGTCTCCAACAGGACAAGCGGCCGACGTCAACGGCGCGACGGCTGCTGTTCTCCTAGATTAGGGACGTGATTGGCCATTAATATTCATTTCACAGCGTGTCTTTGTTAGGCAACGCCGGGGGTTGTCAAAGTATTTGCCCGTTTTTTTTTTTCTTCCTGTTACTCTGCCGTTTACTCGCTGTAAACAGAGTGCTTCTCGTGTGGCTGATCTTTACTGGTAAGCAGACACCAACCATTCAGTACAACCCAATACGCTGCCAGTGGATAGTGTACTACCAGTACTACCAGTATGGCTACCACTACAATGAATCTCACGCCTGGGATAATCCCATCAGTGGTAACTACAGTACAGTGCATATGAAACAAGGGAAATTAGAAGAACTAGAAGCCTTTCTGGTCACTAGAGCCACTCCTCCCGTCTTAATAACCAGGGAGGTCCTGGAGGAGAGGAGGTCCTGCAGGTGTACAGAGGGAGGTCCCTCCCAGGACACCAGCTCTCGCCCAGGTACACTGACCTGTCCTCTCCATAATGAGATTAATGAGTAATTAGTATCTGGAGGAGAGGGATGGAGAGAGCCCCCCGGACCCCCACAGGAGAGAGCAGAGAGGCAGCCTCTGCATGGTCCATCCCTAGTGTCATCATCATCATCTCCCCAGCACAGGAAGAATAATTAACATGTCACCCCTCGTGGCTCCTGTGGCTTAGAGGGAGAGCTCCCACAGGAGAGGGAGAACAGAGAGAGGGGGGGGCAAAGGGGAAAGAAGGAGTGGAGAGAGGGAGAAGAAAGGAAGGGGTCTAAAGGAGAGAGGGAGGCCAAGCTCCACTACCTAGCCACACCACATTACGCAGGAAGAAAGGGAGGAGAAGAGGGAGGAGGGGGTCCGTAGGGGACAAAGACAGACTGGGATCAACTAGCAAGCCACTGTCACAAGCAGAGGCGGGGGCTAAATCAGGACCTGGATGGATGCACCATACAGGCCCTATTCTCTCTCTCTGATTGCTCCGGCGGTGGCACTCCGAGCTGTTCATTTAAGATGATGTGCAACTCTCAGACCTGCTCCAACACTCATTTCATCCTCGGCAGGGTCCCCTATGGCCAGCCAATAAGGGGACCCGAGACCAGTACGGAGAGGGTGGGGGGGGAGGTAGGGGGGGGGGGGGTGGAGTCAGGGGGGAGCCCTAAAGCCAGCCACTCACAGGGAAGTAGAAAGACAGCCCAGTGTCATTGTTAATGCGAACACACCCCAGCACAATGGCAAAATCAATGGGACTTTATGGGGCATCAATCTTGACAGCACAAGACCTGCTTGTCTGTCTGCAGCTCGATCTGACTGGCTGTATTGGGGGGTTGGAGGGGGAAGGAGGGGGAGGGAGGTGGGGGGTGGGGGGTGGGGGCTAGGCTTGAGCGGCGCTGAGCTGAGCATGGCCAATGCCCAGTGTGATCTTTTTTGGCCTTTTTCTTCCATTCATCTCTAGGGGTTTAGGCTGTCCTTTTGAAGATTGCTGTTGTTTGACAGGCGGCCAAGTAGCCAGCGAATCCTAATGCACCCAAAACAGACAGGGGTTTCTAGGTAAAG
>NC_139660.1:5192120-5195068 GCF_951799395.1 Argentina silus | reverse complement strand
GACACAGACATAGACACGGACACGGACACATACACAGACACAGACACAGACACAGACACAGACACAGACACAGACACAGACACAGACACACACCACTAACCTTGACCTGTCATTGCTGCAGGACATACACACACACACACATACACACACACACAGACACACACATACACATCCAGTGGTAGTGCTTTACATCAAACTGCCTCACGACAGTCCCCCCCCTACAATCTCTCGGGAAGCCCCTTGGACCTGGCACCATCCCAGCTGCAGTGTTTACTGAGAATCAGCTCGTGAACACAGAACGCTTCCAAACAGCCTCTTCAAACCACTAATGCCTAGATGGAGCGGCTGAAGTGTTTGGATTCTTCCCTGCAAAAACCCAGTCTACTCATGTAGCCCTCATTAGAGAGAAGCGGGGGCCTCTTCATTTTCAGCACTCATCAAGTTTTCATGAAGGTGAATGTCACACATCAAACCCTCCCTTCCCTCTCTCCCAGTAGACTCCACTGTCTTCGCTAAAGGCCATTTCACAGGTTTTACAACTAAGAAACTTTTCCCAAGCTAAACTTTCGCTGTATCTGCAAATGTTCTCAGCTGACCAATAGAGATTGTAGGGTGGACCGTCATGGGCGGACTACACACTACGTGTGTTTGATACCGTTCCTAATTCCGTTCCATGCATTATAATGAGCCCCCGTCCTCCGATTTCTACCTCCGCCAGTCACCACTGTTGTGTAGTGAAGTCTGGTAGTTGTGTCGGGTGATTATAACACATATGGGTGACAGACCCACACACTGCAATCATGACAGGGAGGAGATAGAGGGATTGAGTTAATGCCTAAATCCTGTCATGCTGAGAGAGAGACAGAGAGAGAGAGAGAGAGAGAGACAGAGTGGGAGACAGAGACAGAGATAGGAGAGAGAGAGAGAGAGAGAGAGAGAGAGAGAGAGAGAGAGGGAGAGACAGAGAGAAAGAGAGAAAGAGCAATTGAGACCCAGAGACAAAAAGCATGAGAGAAAGAGAGAAAGAGAGAGACAGAGAGAGGGATTGAGAGAGAAAGAGAGAGACAGATTGAGAGAGAAAAAGAACGAGATAGAAAGAAACAGATTGAGAGAGAGAGGGGAGGGGGGGGAGGGGGGAGCAAGTGAGACCCAGAGACAAAAAGTGTGAGTGAGAGAGAAAGAGAGAGAGAGAGTGAAATCATGACAGAAAGAGAGAGAAATGAGGGGAAAAGACTGAAAGAGAGAGAGAGAGCTACGTATTCACACTCCTGTCCCTGACTTGTGAGCCACACTTGGTTATCAGGGGAAGGGCATCACTCCCAGACATATTTGGCACTGCTGCTTTTCAACTCCAAAGAGCTATTGACATGCCACGTTACAGTAATGCGTGGAGCAGTGGGAGCCTCATTGTAAATCTGTGTCAACAAATGCTGGAGCAGCAGCAGCAGGCCCCCTCTCTCTCTCCCCTCCTGCTCTCCCTCGCTCTCCCTCCCTCCCTCCCTTCCTCCCTTCCTCCCTTCCTCCTTAGCTCCCTCCCTCCCTCCTTCCCTCCCTTCCTTCCTTCCTTCCTCCATACCTCCCTCCCTCCAATATTTTGCCCACCTATCTAAGGAATCTTATCTGCACAGGCACAGTGGAGCTTCTGGTGGTCTCCCTCACTCTCTCTCTGCGTCTGATGTGGTTATGCTCTTGTGTGCATTTTGAGGAATTTGTAGTTAGTCGATAAGATCGTGACGAGACCAAACGGGAGGGCTTCAGAAGGGCAGGCCCGTGACAATCCCAGCATGCCACCTCACAGCCAGGGGGCAGAACTAACAGGAAGTGAAGAGGTGGCAAATCAACTGGACTCATCTCATCCGTGACTGAGATTAAGGTTGTGTAAAATGAAGGCTTTTAATGGGTAAAGGTGTCCTATGTAGTAATAAGATTGCTCTCTCTGGGATTGGTTGATTATCTGTTCATGAGGTTTTGTTCTGGTTGACTATGTAAGAGTTCCCTGCTGAGAAAAGAAAATGTCAGCTCTAACACGGACACACAGGAAGACACACACACACTCGCGCGCTACAGTAGCTCTTTCGTGTGCGCATACACACACACACACACACACACACACACACTCACACACACACACACGCATACACACGCACACCCACATACAGACACACACACACGCACCCACACACACACACACACACACCGTTCCTGTGTGTTTCCTTTGCCCTCCCTGTGTGATGAGTCGGGGATGTTCCCACTGCTGTCACTGCAACTGCAGGATTGTGACAGATTACAGGGCGCTGCTTTGGCCAATAGGTAGCCGCAAATGTTTCCTGGCCGCTGACCCATAATTCCCGCTGTACCTATGCCGAGTTGACGTTTCTCTAATGGTTTACAGACCTCCAGCAAGCCCACACCTCCAGAGCACTATGATAGCCTATTAGCAATTCACCAGTGCTTGCACTTTTCTAACCCAAGCCCTCCACCCCTACTTTGTTCCTAAGGGGGATGACAACAGCAAGTACGGAGTGTGGTGGAGGGACAGAGTGGAAGAGGAGGGGAGGAGGAGGAGGAGGATGTGGAGAGAGGGAGAGAGAGATAGAGAGAGAGATAAAGGGGGAGAGAGAAAAAGTGCGAGAGAAAGAGAGAGAGAGAGGGAAGCAACCGAGCATGTTGTCTTGACTGGTAGAGGGATCTGAACAAGTGTCAGTTTCAGACAGAGAGAGACAGGGAAAAAAAAGAGAGAGACAGAGACAGAGAGAGAGAGCGAAAGAGAGAGGAAAAAGAAAGAGAGAAGGAGAGATACTAGAAACCTAAGGCTCAGAAGGGTACACAGCCAGACCCGTCCGTCCATCTGCCCATAACAGCATTCCCAGAATGATAATGTCCCTCTCTCCCTCTCTCCCTCTCTCCCCCTCTCTCTCTCCCTCTCTCTCTCTCTCTCTCTCTCTCTC
>NC_139660.1:5174620-5187120 GCF_951799395.1 Argentina silus | reverse complement strand
ATATTCTGTACTGTTTGTACTCTCATACTGTTAATTCACATATACCCTCCTGTTCATAAGTGTTCCGTCTCCCTGTGTGAGTCAAAAAGGATTAAAAGCTCCATGACTATATGTAAACACATTTTATACAAGATTATTCAAATTGCGCTACCATCAGAGATGGCCGTGTCGGCGTACAGTCGCAACACCAGAGAATGGGACGCGTTTCTATCCTCATTCAACCCTCAAAGCACTTGCTACTGGCGTTGGAAAATAAAATAAATTGTGGGATATCAAACAGAGGAACAGTTAAAACACAGTCGGTGAATAATACTCCTATGGAAATACACGGCTGTGTGCAATCATCTTGCATAAGCAATAATAGCTTTCACCTTTCCCCCGTCCCCCGTCATTCCTCATCTAAGCAGCCATGACAGCAACCGTAAGCATCGCGTTTTGGAAAAAAAAGAATGAAATAAATACAAAATGACAAGTGGCCACTTAACCACCGTCTCTCTCATTGAAACCTGATGAGGCCGGCGTCTCGGCCAACTTCGACAAACACTAAGTGACACGCCTAAATGGGTTCAGGTTGGGCTGCATCTGGGGTAATCCAGTAAAAACACAAATGAGGCAGGCACGGAAAACCAATCACTATTCACACTGATTCAAATAGGGAGAGAGAGAGAGAGGCCAAGACAGGCCGGGGGGGGGGGGGGGACCACCTTCCCTCGTCCTCTGAGTGCAGCTCGCTCGCCTCGCTAGCCCCGCTCTACAGCCCTCCCATCGACGAGCCCCGGTGGTGAATGAGCCCAGGCGTGGATGCCAACAGCTTCTATTGGACGCCATTGATTTTCCTCATTGGGAATCGATAACAAATAACCCCACTGTTCACTGGCCATTATGGCCGGTGTCCGCCAGGCCCTGCCTCTCTATTTTAGAGCCATTGTCATGGCTGACCTTCAGGTGCCCTCTCCTCTGCTCCCCAGGTAGACTTCAAGTCAAGGGGTCTGGGCCTTTTTTTGGGTTGGTTACAATTGAGCCCTGTGGGAGGAGTAGAGGCATCTCCCATGACGGATCAATGGAGGGCCTCACCACAGGGCAGGGGGCCAGCGCCTCCCTTCAGCCTGCTAATAGAATCCCAATGTCACAGATGACATTAGCCACTGGATCTCCTAGCCCCGAGGTGGGACTGGCCCCAGGTTAAGACACTCTCCGTCTGTCTCTGTAAAGGGCTGTCCCTGTGACCTAGCAGGAGAGCGGGCAGACATCTTGTCGTCCCCAAAGTAATCATATTCTGATGGTATATATATATATATATATATAGATATATAAAAACATAGAGTGAGATTGTTTAGAGTTTCTCCCAGTTTGGCGCCTTCGGCAACTATTGATCACGATCAGTACATGCTCTTCCTCTGTCAACTCTTATGGCCTGACGGCCTCCAGCCTGTTAAGCTGTACTGTGGTACTGCCTAATTACCAAGAGTATTGTAAAACAGTGAGCAGTTTCTCCTCTTTCTCTGCCTCTTTCTCTCTCTACTTACCTCCCCCCGACTTGCCTTTTATCAATCCCTCCCTCCTCTCTCTAGCTTCTGCAGGCCAGAGCAGGGTAGAACACAGCTCTCTCTCTCTTTTTCTCTTTTTCTCTTTCAATCTCTCTCTCTCTCTCTGTGTCTCTCTCTCTCTCTCTCTCTCTGTGTCTCTCTCTCTCTCTCTCTCTCTCTCTCTCTCTCTCTTTTTCTCTTTCAATCTCTCTCTCTCTCTCTCTCTCTCTCCTTCTCTCTCTCTCTCTCTCTGTCTCTCTCTCTCTCTCTCTCTCTCTCTCTCTCTCTCTCTCTCTCTCTCTCTCCATTTGCTCTCTCCAGAGAAGAAGCGGCAGCAATTTCAGGTCTTCATTAGCTTTCAGACTGTGAGCGGAGTGTACCGAGGCGATGATTCATAGGAGGGGTTATTTCACATGTAACCTCTCCGACAGTTGTTCTTAAACTGGGGGGGGAGCGAGGAATGAGAGAAGAGGGGGAGTCTTGGTCACAGAAAAGAGACAGACTTCGCAGAGCCTTAAAAGCTCCTGATGAAGATGAAGGAGGATTTAGCCCCCCTGTATATTTTAGTCTCTCTCTCTATAGTCCCTCTGAATGTTCTGCTGTATGTGTATCGTGTAGCCGTGTAGGGACAGAGTTTTACATCCTGTTCATACAAACTCAAAGATTTCTCTTGCCTTATATATTATGTGCATATATTTACGCTATGCTACCCCTGCTGAGTGCCTTTGAAATGGCGTGTTCATACAGATTTCACCATGTAGAGTATCTAGACTACAGGCTCAATCTCTCTCTCTCTCCCCCGCCCTCTCTCCCTCACCCCCCCCCCCCTCCCCTCCCTACCCACCCCCCACCCCCTCTCTCTCTCTGTCGCTGTGTGAGACATGACATTTGCCAGTTGTGTGACACGCCCCCCACCCCAGGGTAGGTAGTCCCCAGCAGAGGTCTGCGTTAATTAATGAAGAGGAATTAATAAAAAAATATGTTTTCAAATGGCTGTCTCGAAACACTGCCTCCATTACTCTTTGACCTCCATTATCTACTTGACCTAATCCAACCCATTTGACACGCCACAGTCCCTTATTACATAAATGTGTGTGTGTGTGTGTGTGTGTGTGTGTGTGTGTGTGTGTGTGTGTGTGTGTGTGTGTGTGTGTGTGTGTCATGACTAATGATGGATGGACTGGGATTGGATGGCCACTGTCCTGTACAAAACAGTGGTAACACTTTACATTAAGTTGCATATGTATACCCTGTGTGGTAACTCTGTACTTACTAAAGTAACTATTGTATCAAATGTGTACATTAGTAACTGCTTTGTCATTGCATCGTCATTTCTATCATTACAAAACAGGATTAAAGATGTTTCCTGTATTCCATTTGTGTAATAACACAAACTCCATATACCATAAGGTTACCTAATACACCTACAGTATGTAACAAACATGTGAATAAACAAGTTACTGTATTAATAACAGTGTTAATGATGTTCTAATGCACATTCATTTCACCACTGTCCCTCTGACAGCACTAAAACCCATATCTGTCTGCATGTGTATTCAGGAGAGAGCACTTTCTACTGTGAGCACACACACACACACACAGCATCTCCCCTGTGATAGATTAAGAATATCCATCTCCCCAAAGAAATCTCTTCTCTGTTTGCAGAGTAACAGTGAGCAGTGAGCACCCCTGCTAGCCTAGCCTAGCCTAGCGCTGGTGTGTCAGCGCTTCTCCTCCCGTGAGCAGAGACACAGGCTGGATCTAAACAGAGAGACAGGCCTCTGGTGTTCCTGCCTGCATTAATTATACTAATGATCAGAGGGGTCACTCTCTCAATGATCTCTGTTGTCCCATTAAACAAATAAAAAAAACAGACTGATTACCAGGATGTTCACTGAATGCATCAATCTTCAGTAATTAGAGTCCCCTGTTTTGACTCTTTCTTCTCCTCTCCTTCTTCTCCCAAAGTCAAGCAGCAGCGGCAGCAGCAGCAGCATCCTGGTTTTTAATGAACTAATGAGGGACTGTGCTTGGCTGACCAAGAGTGAGACAAGAAAGAGACAAACTGGCAGAGGCGGCTGCTTTACGAGCCAGATAAAGCAGTGCTTCTCCCAGGGACGGTTCATCACTCTCTAGCTGGCTGGAACACACCGCGGAAACAAGGAGAACGCCTCGCAAACAACACGGGGAGGCGTGTGCACGGTGTGTTGGCGTGTTGGCGTGTTGGCGTTGTTGGCGTGTTTGGCGTGTCGGCGTGGAAAGGACACAGCTGTCATGTTAAGAGCACACGGGCCTACAGCACATTCATCTGTCATATATGTAGCGGAGCTGTTGGGTGTGGGGAGAGGAGGGCGGGGTTTGTGTGTGTGTGTGTGTGTGTGTGTGTGTGTGTGTGTGTGTGTGTGTGTGTGCCTCTGCGTGCGTGCGTGCGTGCGTGCGTGCGTGCGTGCGTGCGTGCGTGCGTGCGTGCGTGCGTCTTTCTGTGTGTGTGTGTGTGTGTGTGTGTGTGTGTGTGTGTGTGTGTGTGTGTGTGCATGTGTGTGTGTGTGTGCGTGTGTGTGTGTGCGTGTGTGTGTGGACTGGAGGGAAGCAGATGAGGATGGTAGTAGTGGGGCATATGGCTGGCTCCTACTACCCAGATGCTCACGCAAATGGCTGCTGTGTGTGCCATGAGAGAGAGGAGAGGGGGAGATGGAGGAGAGGGACAAGAGGGAGGAAAAGGAGGGGAGGAAAGAGGTGGAAGAGAGAAAAGAAAAAGTGGAAAGGAAAGAGAGAGAGAGGAGAGGAAAAAGAGGGAGAAGAGCCAAAACATTCTGCTCTGGAGTGTATGGTAGGGTGTCTGGGCTTGCCACATGACATTTAGCTCTCTCTCTCTCTCTCTGTCTCTCTCTCTCTCTTTTTTTTCTCTCTCTCACTCTTTCTCTCTCTCTGTCTCTCTCTCTCTCTCTCTCTTTCTCGCTCTCTCTCTCTCTCGCTCTCTCTCCCTCTATACACACAAACACAGTGCATGGGGCCGGCTGTGCATTTTTTTAATCCGGTGGGTAGGTTGCCTTGGCAATGACGGTGACAGGCTGAGGCAGTGACAGGTCCTTTAAATTCACCACTGCCAATTAGAGTCACTCCTGGCGGCGGGGGGAAAAACTGCGGCGGCGATGAGCGCCGGGCTGACAGGGCCGATGTGGGGATGGAAATGCGGTAATTTGGAGTAATTCGGCAACTCGCTGGCGCTTGCCTTGCCTTGCCTGCCTGCCTGTCTGTCCGCCAGAATAAATGGGGTCAGCGGCGTGTGATCGGCAACTTTCATTTATATGTAAATGACCCCATTGCGGCTGCTGCTACCGCTGCCTTCCCGCCACTGCTCCGGCAGGCACCCGGCGCACAAGACACTGAGCCTGGTCCTCAGAGGCAGCCGAGCTCCCAGCCTGCCTCTCCTCCCCTCTCCTCTCACTAGCCCTCCAGATACTCATTCTCTCTCTCTCTCTCTCTCTCTCTCTCTCTCTCTCTCTCTCTCTCTCTGGATCTCTCTTTCTCTCCATTCTCCAACCAACCTCCCTCTCAAGACATCTCTCTCTGTCCCTCTCTCTCTCTCCCTCTGGATCTCTCTCTCTCTCTCCATTCTCCAACCAACCTCCCTCTCAAGATATCTATCTCTGTCCCCCCCCCCTCCCCCCTCTCTCTCTCTCTCTGCATCCCCCATCCCCCCCCCCCACCCCCCACACACCTCTCTCTGGATCCACTCACATCTCTCTCCATCAATACATTCCTCTGCCCATTCCCTTGCATCTCTCTCAACAACCAACAACTCTACTCCTCTCCCCATCTCTCTGCATAGCCGAGCCCTTAGAGATCCTATAGACATCTTTATGCTCTTGCATCTTTCTCTCTCTCTCTTTCTCTCTCTCTCTCTCTCTCTCTCCCCTCCCCCACTCCCCTCCTCCCTCCTCCCCCTCAAGGCCTGCATCAGATCCCCCAGTTTGTTTCTCTCCTCTCCCCCTCCTGCTCCTCTCTTCTTGGCTTCAGTGAGCTCCATGGCTCTGTGGTAGGCATGTAGTTCCTTAGCTGTTGGTATATTTCTGAACAACTGTATTAACATTATATACTGCAGTTCAGTTCTTTTCTAAAGGGAAAACCTCCCCCCCCCCCCAAAAAAAAAGCGAAAACAAGGGTTAGGGTTAATCCTATAACTTTTTCTATCCTTCATTTGAACTTTTCTTGTTGTACGGTTTCCATTCTTGTTCCCTCTGGACAATTCCAGGTGCTAACTTTGCTCTGGCGGAGAGGCTTAGCAGCAGACACTGTAGCGCGGCGCGAAAAACACCAGAGCACATCAGATACTGTGTGGGAGCCTGGAGGTGTGACTGAGGTTCATTACCTACTGCTGTTGTGCTGATGCAGGAGCCTAGGACCTGTAAATTCATGCGTTGGTGAGACAAGATAGATAATTACACTTCCATAAATAATGGAATGCATCGGCCACTTCCTATAGAACTTCCCTAATGAGCCTAATACGGGGAGAAGGCTGAGCGAGCCGGGCAGGTTCTGCCTCTAATGGGTTTGTTAACTACATCTCATGAAGCACAGACCCCCCCCCCCCCCCCCACCCCACCCCCCCTCCGTTCATTTTTCCTTATTATTTTTTAAGTGGACAGTAGTCTGTGTTAAAGGGGGGCTTAAATATTGCTTGCACCCGTTGCATTTTGCATGTCCGAGTATCATGTTTATTTGCCATAAGTTATTCATGAGGGCATGCCTTTGATGATGTATTGGTTTCATTATCAAAATCTTGAAATTATTTTCATCTACGGTGTCTGTCTATTTATGTCCAGCCCATCACTGAAATATGTAGGAACACATAATTCAGCTCTTTGGGTTGGGAATATTTTGGATATAAGCACAGTAAATAATTCATGTGTTGAAATAAATCCTTTTGGTGTGTGTACGTCTGGGCTGGAGCAAAGCAGAGAGATGCAGAGGAGTTTTTACACATTTAAAGAGTCCCTGTTGTGCAATTGAAATATACCTTTTAATAAGGTAATTTTTTTCCTCATCTCCTTTAAGTCAGCCATTTTATTGTTTTATGTCCCACAGTGTGAGCTAAACTGTAGCTATTGCAAGATAAAATCCCTTTAAAATCCTCCACATTTCAAAAGGAAATTTTTCAAAACTTATTTTTCAAGCTTTATCCTTTTCCCCTTCCTCCCTCAGTTCAGAGTTAGAGAGTCAGTGTATATGTGTGTGTGTGTGTGTGTGTGTGTGTGTGTAGTGTACAGAGGGATGGTCCACAGACTCCTGCAGTCATTGATAAGGGAGGCAGTTCTTTAGGGGGGCATTGGGGAGGCGCTGTCCTGTGTTCCCCTCAGCAGCAGGGAAACACATCCTGCCTGTGTCTGCAGCCACTGAAAATACCTCCAACAGAGCTCTGATCCTCTCCTCTCACACACACACACACACACACACAGACACACACACACACACACACACACACACACACACTACACACACTCACACACACACACACACACACACACACACACAGACACACAGACACACACACACACACACACACACAGACACACAGACACACAGACACACACACACACACACACACACACTACACACACTACACACTACACACACTACACACTAATGTTCTCAAAGCCATTCTCGCTCACCACTCGCTGCCAAAGCAATAAAGTCACATCACACTGGAACAGCAGCTAATAAATTTGATTTGAAAGAAGAGGAAAAAAACACACACACTTCCAAAACAAGCTGTTTATATTTCAGCCATGCTGTTTGCGGGCATATTTACGTGAGAAAGTGTCTCCTTCTGCTGCATACAGTGCCCTGTTTCCTGGTAAGGTTCATTATTTTCTGTGTGTGGCATTAATTCTCCATCATTAGGGTTAATGTGGTTCTCTGTGGAACTGCGCTGCTGAGCGGAGCCACGGTTATGGCCACAGCGTGGTGATGCAGGGACCACACGAGCGTGACTCCAACCCACCGGCTGATGGTGGGACCCAGCGTGAGCTTACCACCCCCCCCCCCCGACACACGCGCGGCAGCGCACACACACACACACACACACACACACACACACACACACACACACGCGCACACGCACAAGCACACACACGCGCGCACACACACACACGCACACACACACACACACGCACACACACACACACACACACACGTACCTCTGGATCTACCTCCAACCCACAACAGGACTATCAATTCACAGGCACACATTGAAAAATACCCTGTCTTCACTTTGAATGTGAATCTACAGTAAGGAGGACAGGAGGGGGGGGTGGGGGGGGGGCAGCATCAACAGCAGCTCCAGCCTGCTCTAAAAGCAATATTGAAAAAGAGAATTCCGTGCATGGCTGGCTGTGGCGAGGGAAGGCTTATTAACATTTCAGAGGTGCCAGGTGCGTCTGATCCCGCCTCCTTGTGTCCTTGTGTCTGGAGTGAAACACGCTCACCTTGATTTCTTTATTTATCAACCTTGACAAACCAAATCTGCATCTCACAGCACAAAACAATAACCGCTGGATGGGACGGCACGGATACACACAGGCCCTGTACAGTGTACCGCATAGAGGTTTCCTAGCCAAGGCTACGCTAATTAGCTAATCTAATGGGCACACAGCAAAGCAGGCTGAAGGATCGTTTGTAATGAGAGGACTGGAGTCATCAAACCTCATATACAGAAGTTGATGATGCTGTATCCTAACGATAAATTAGGCATGATCAAACAAAATGCAGATGGATATGACATCAATGTAATTTCCATCAATTTGAAGGATAATTGTACCTCTGCTAGAGCATCCCGTGACAGACATGTGTTTCCCTACCCGTTAATTTGTAATAATTTGTGAGTTGGACAGCAGCTGGGTTTCTAACTTTACACTGAACACTTCAGCACTTAATCTCTGCCTCAATCTCAGATGTCTGTTGTTTGTCAGACTCATACTGGACACACATTAAGACCAGCCTACCATATTCATTTGTAATCTAATGAATGTAATAATCAACGTTTTATTATTTGGAAAATCCCCCAAAATCAACATCTCTCCCTCTTCTGTCTCTCCTACTGTATGTAGAATGTAGCCGAGGTCATCGTCCTATTTTAATAGATATCAGAAATGGATATCAGAGAGAGAGAGAGAGAGAGAGAGAGAGAGAGAGAGAGAGAGAGAGAGATAGAGGGAGAGAGAGAGAGAGAGAGAGAGAGAGAGAGAGAGAGAGAGAGAGATAGAGGGAGAGAGAGAGACAGACAGAGATAGAGAGAGAGTAGAGAGACAGAGAGAGAGAGAGTAGAGAGACAGAGACAGAGAGATAGAGATAGAGAGATATAGAGAGAGAGAGAGAGAGAGAGAGAGAGAGAGAGAGAGAGACAGAGAGAGAGTAGAGAGCTGTGTTCTGCCCTGCTCTGGCCTGCAGAAGCTAGGCTCCCCATCAAAACAAAGTGCCCAGCTCTGGGTCCCTGTGCTTGGTTTCCCCAGAGTAGTCAGTCTGGCCTGGATTGGGGGGCCACATCTTCATTTGGACTGCCGGATGGGTGACCTTGGTCCCCCTGTTCCCTGTGCGCGTCAGGACTGGGTAATGAAGACCTCAGGGCCAGGCAAACAAATTCGAATAAATTGCCGTGCCGTGACTGAAAAGCGGGAATTCTAATCCCCCTACTGCATATTCGGTGGCACATTAATTCTCATCAGCGGGGGAGCGGGAGTGGATGTGACTGTGTGTCCTGCGTCGCGCCTGTTGCTCCGTCGCTCCTCAGCCGCTCACAACAAGCTCTTTTAATAAAAACGTCAACACTGATATCGGAGGTGAAACCTTTAAGAAAACATCCCTCCAGTCCGGGGGATGTCAGACACAGAGGAGAGGAGGAGAGAAAACAGGAGAAACCCACAGAGAGTGAGTGAGTGAGTGAGTGAGTGAGTGAGTGAGTGAGTGAGTGAGTGTGTGTGTGTGTGTGTGTGTGTGTGTGTGTGTGTGTGTGTGTGTGTGTTTGTGTGTGTGTGTGTGTGTGTGTGTGTGTGTGTGTGCACGCATGCGCGCGTGCATGCAGGCATTCCAGAGGATTTAAGCACAGCTAAATCAGCATCCCTGTCAATGTGCAACCTTGACCCTATGAGAACTCAACAATGCATATGGATAGATCAGATAGTAGGACAGAGAGGGCATACTCCTCTCCCCTCCCCTCCCCTCTTCCTTCCTCTTCTCAACACATTTCACATCCACCCTCTTCTCTGGTAATTAAGAAGGAGAGATGTAGCCATGGCCCAAGGCGTGCTGCGCTCTCCAACAGCTAGGCCCTCTCGCCATTGGCCACTGGAACAGATCCTTGTCTCAGGAGTTTTAAATGATTCAAACATTTGCCCTTCGTTTTTCTTGTGGCAGGGCCAGACGTTCCTTTCCTCGCCTCCTACACCTCCTCCTTCTCTCAATCCTCCTCGCCCCCTCACATCCCTCCTTCAGCTGGCCGCTGTGCTCCAGGGAACCCCGAGCTTCCAGAACACTGACTTAGGAAAATTATCACCCTGGCAGTTTTTTGTTTTTTTTACATTGTTGTTTTTCGGTCCTATATCTTTGTCTGAGCGCTCAATCGCGTTGCTCGGAGCTTAATTGCCAATTCAGTGGAAAGACAAGCGTTTTTTGTTGTCGAAGAATGCGCCCGAGTGTAAGTAAAAGTCCAATCTGCATAAGTGATCTGCACGAAGAACGCAGCTCTGTACCGGAATTAAACACAGCCTTGATGGTATAGCATCATAGGACCACACTCTGTACTACAGGTAGAGCCTCACAAACAGGCGGCCATATTCTCTTGTTACAGCCTGAAACAATAACAAGGAACCGCCACCCCCCCCCCCCCCCCATGCCCCGCCCCCCACAGAAAAAGATTTATTTTAATGTAATTGGTTTGGCTTGCTGATCTCGGCTTCTTGGCACGGACAAAAGGCGAAATAAAGACGCACAAAAAACTAAAACGTACGGCTGTGCCTCCAGATTTCCTGTGAGGCCGGACGGGTAAGGGGGGCTTGCAGTTAGCAAGGGGCCCCGGTTAACTCCCAGCTCCTAATGGCTGTAAACTGGAGCTGAGCTGGCAAGCAGTGATGTGCCTACAGGAAAAGCATTAATGAATTACTTCCACACCGGGCTATGCTGAGCTGTGCCGGGCTGTGCCGGGCTGGGCAGCCCATTGGCAGGAGTGGCGGAGTGGAGGATGCTGGGTCTCCGGAGAGTGTGCTCAGCAATCCCCCCAACCTCATTATGCATGTGGAGAGGGTCCGTCTCCCATCAACTACGTGTTTTTTACGCCTTTTATATCTGGCATAATCTCTTAGTGCATGTACGTATTTCTTACATCGCATAATGAGCAGGTTATTACTTCAGACAACAGACAGAGAGGGAGAGGGAGGGGAGAGAGGAGAGGAGAGGAGAGGGAGGCAGGGAGGGAGGGAGGGGAATGGAGAGAGGGAATTAGAAGAGAGGAAGAAGGGAGTAGCGAGAATGGATGGAGAGAGAGCAGAGAGCAGCGGGAGAGAGGCCGTGGAGAGAATGAGGAGAGAGGAGGAGGAAGAGAGGGAGAGAGAGGGAGAGAGAGGGAGAGAGAGGGAGAGAGAGGGAGGGTGGGAGGGTGGTGGGTATGTATGATTGAGACAGAGGCCCAGCCAGAGCCAGCATGGTTGTTAACATCTCCAACGCTTATACTATTATGACCCTGGTAAAATCAAATAACTTGTCAGGCTCCTGTCTGCTGTTTATCTAGCCCCCATCCCCCTCCCCCTCCCCCTCCCCCTCCCACTCCCCCTCCACCTCCCCAGGGGAGCGGTGCTATGCTGTCCAATAAATACATACATAAGTGCATAAATAAACAGAGCCGGAGCCCTGTGCTGACATATCTGAGACAGCACCTGAGGCTTCAGGAGAGGAGAGGGAAAGCTCTGCTCTCCACTGCCTGTCTCTCTGCTGTTGGCATTGATTGATTCGGGAGAGGAGGATCAAAGCAGGCTGAACGGCAGCGCTCAGGAAGATGGAGGGATAGCGATGGAGGGAGGGTGAGAGGCTGGAAGGGAGGGAGGTGGGGCGTGGGGGGGGGGGGGGGTATTGGGCCTGTCAGTCAACCCACAGGATGACCCTCTGTTTAGGGGCTAAATAAGGGCTGGGGGCCTGCTGGGTGGAGAGGCATGGAGGTCTGTAGCTCTCTCTCTCTCTCTCTCCCTCTCTCTCTTTCTCTCTCTCTTTACCCCCCCCCACCCTCCCCCTCTGTCCCATCTCGGTGGGGTGGAGCCGGGCCAAGCACCATTAATCTCCCATCTAATAACAGTGGTAATGTTACACATTATTGGAAAGAGATGGGCAAAATGAACTAATAAGTTATCTGATATGGGTTCCCCCTCCGCGCTCACTTCAATCCCAAGGACATTTAGGGAAAAGAGACCCGAGCAGCCAGAGAAGCCGGCGGGGAGAAAATGGAAAAAGGGTGGGCAACGTGAAATATTTCCTGTTATCGACCGTCCAGTCAGAGACATGCATAGATTTCTGTATCTGGAAGATAAGTGTCTTTGATAAAGGAGGTTAGCATTGATTAATCCATGAAAACTTGGGACTGCAGAGTCAAAGTTAATGAGTAAGGTTTTCTATTTTCCCTGCAATCTCTCACGTCGTTCGTTTCAGCGCGGCCCCGGGACCCTGCGGCAGCCCCTCGCTTCGGCGGCTGTTATTTTGGAGGAAGATGGCCAATCAATGAAGTTGACATTTGTTAGCGTGAAGGATTCACAATGCAATCGCAAGCTAACGGTTGCGTGGGGCTCCTAAGGTGCGTATACAGGGGGGTGGAAAGGTCAGGGCTAATCTAGAGGGAACAGGGGTTATTTATCTTTACACCCAGGAATAAAGAGAAGAGCAGAGAAACGCAATCTATGCACACACACACACACACACACACACACACACACACAC
>NC_139660.1:5167120-5169620 GCF_951799395.1 Argentina silus | reverse complement strand
TGTGTGTGTGTGTGTGTGTGTGTGTGTGAGAGAGAGAGAGAGAGAGAGAGAGAAAGTGAGAGTGAGTGCATCTTTATGTGTGCGTGCGTTTATATTAGTGTGTGTGTGTGTGTGTGTGTGTGTGTGTGTGTGTGTTGGTGGAGGGGGTGTGTGCGAGTGTGTGTGACTCAGAGTTAACAGCCCACCCCCACACCCCCCCCTCCCCTCCCCTCAGCACCAACACAACCAGCAGGCCCGCACTGGGATTTGAGGTGTAATTAAATTCAATAAATAAGCAAAGGTGAAGAAATAAATCAAGTAGAAACTGATGAACAACGGGAGATTAAATGCCACTGAGGCGTGCAAACTAATATTTCAATACAATTTTCAATACAATGCACAGAGGGGCCCCAAACCCCCTACACCGCCCCCCGCCCCCCCCCCACACACACACCACCCACGCCCCTCCCCCCGCTACAGCTGCTGTGTTCCATCACGCAGAGTCACCCAAAGAAGAAATCCACCACCATCATCCCCACTCACACCATCATCATCATCATCATCATCATCATCATCATCCCTGTTACCTTCATCATCACCCTCAACAGGAGGAGACAAAGAGCGTAGGAGGACCCGCGTGTCTCTCCCTGTTCCACCCTCCACACACGTCACCCGCCGCCGCGATGCATCATCCACTTTTCAGGGGGGATACAAGTCTTTATTAATGACGACTGAAGTAGCAATTAATGCTGAATAATACATGAACTACAGCTGTGCAAATCAGAATAAAGCCCGTAATTAGGTGCTAAAGAGGAGGGGAAAAATAGTGCTAGTGCATATTAATGCTTTCATTAAGCTCACGGAGCAGAGAGGAGAGACGCAGGGGCTCGGGCAGAGCTCGCCGGGAACATGTAAACTGTGCTCAGGTTCTGGAAGAGGTGGGTCCTAATGGAGTGCCGGCCCGGTGCCGTCGGCGTCCGCGTCGTCTGAGACGTCAGCACACAAGGGATCATTACTCCATTTTAAGGACTCATTTTCCCCCCATTTTAAGTGCACCGAGAGCCGGGGTTGAGCTGATTAGTCGATTCCTCATACTTCTAATCCATCTACAACCGCTGTGTTTTAAAGCCCAGAGAGAGAGAGAGAGAGAGAGAGAGAGAGAGACGGTCTAACCCGGCAGCAACGCGGCCCCATATCTGGGTAGTATGAGTCATGAAGAGTGGGTTCATGCGTTCACCAAGCCACACTCTCTCAGCTCCACTTCCTCTCCGTTCCACACTGCACTGCACTGCACTGCACTGCACTCCTGGGCATCGCAACCCTAAGTGCTTAAAGCCCCAAAAATGGAAATGAGGCTTTTTTTTAACGGGCAGCGTTCAAGGCCACACCTGGTGCTCAGCGGGCGTGTGCTCGTGCGCCCGGGTCCCCTTCGCAGTGATTTATTAGGGATATTCGCAGTAGGAGGAGGCGGCTGCTCTTTAACTCCACCCCCCCCCCACCCCCCCCCCCGTCACACACAGGGGCCAGGCCAGGCTATGGGCCTTCAGATCAGTGTAGACCAGACCAGACCAGACCAGACCAGAGCAGACCAGACCAGACAAGACCAGACCAGACCAGACGAGGCCTGCCACTTTGTATCTCTCTATCCGCCTGATTGAGATGGCTCAGGGCCACAGATTGAATGACAAGGACAAAATCCTTCACCACTTGAATCTTTCATTTCAAAAATAGTCTCCCCACTTTGCTCCAGATCACTCACTCTCTCTCTCTCTCTCTCAACCCCCCCCCCCCCTCCCTCTCTTTCTCTCACCCCCCTCTCTCTCTCTCAACCCCCCCCCCCCCTCCCTCTCTTTCTCTCACCCCCCTCTCTCTCTCTCAACCCCCCCCCCCCCTCTCTTTCTCTCCCTCAACTTCTTCTCAACAGCTGGTCTCCCTTTATTATCTCCCTCCCTCTCTCCGACTGCCCTTTCTCTCTAATCCACCAACAGGCTTTCACATTCTCAATATTCCCTCCAGAGGCCCAGGTTTTGTCTGACAAGCTCTAAGTTATTGGTTTAGGGAATTACTTATTTATTTATTTTTGCTTATGGTTATTGTCTGCCCAAGTTTTACCCAGATGTATAATTGGAGTTGTATATGGAGTTCTTTTCCCAGTTGGAGACTGATCACACAACAAAATGCTCAACACACAACCCTCTTATATAACAACGAACAACATGTTTCTCTTTTCACACAGCAATAGAACACACTAAAGTGGTGCTGTGTGTACAAGGCCAGGTGTAGATTTCATCAGCCTTGGTAGACAGTCTCTGAAACCCAACACAACACAGTTAAAAGAGTGTTTAAATTAAGACCATCTCCGCTAATGGAAGAGCCCAGTATTTTGTGGCTTCCAATAACTTGGTGGACCACCACTGTAAAACAAACAGGGTTGCTGATGGCCTGAGCCACACATTAAGCAGCCCAGCGGCCCTTGCGCTAATTTAACTAATGAACTCCACTCTGACCTTAACATAAGGCC
>NC_139660.1:5147120-5162120 GCF_951799395.1 Argentina silus | reverse complement strand
GTAGCCATTCAAAGGCCATTGCCTTGATGGTAGTTTGAGAAAATTAGAAATCTATCCGAAAAAAAAAAAAGACTCCCTTCTCCTTGCCATCATCGTAGTAATCATTTTTCTTGTTTCGCTATTGATTGTGTTAGATGCTGTGTGCGCACGCACGGACAGTGAGGCAGGAGAGGAGAGGAGAGGGTGAGACAGAGATAGAGATTGGAGGGATGGAGGGATGGAGGGGAGGAGAGAGAGGAGGGGGGGGTTAAGAGATGAGTCTGGAGACGCCCTGAGCAGTAATGAGGTAGCAGTAAAAATGAGACGGCATTGTGTTGTACTTTAGGGTAGTTCATCTTTAAAATGAATAGTCCCCCCAAGGCCCAGGTGGTTAATGCTATTTATTAATAGAAAGACAAGGCAGGCAGTTTGGACTGGGGCCCACTGAGAGCCCTTAGTTAACAGTCCGGACAGAGAGAGAGAGAGAGAGAGAGAGAGGGAGAGAGAGAGAGAGAGAGAGAGACAGAGACAGAGAGAGAGAGAGAGAGAGAGTGAGAGAGAGTGAGAGAGAGACAGAGAGAGAGAGAGAGTGAGAGAGAGAGAGAGAGAGAGAGAGAGAGTGAGAGAGAGAGACAGAGAGAGAGAGAGAGTGAGAGAGAGAGAGAGAGAGAGAGAGAGAGAGAGTGAGAGAGAGAGAGGGGTTGATGGAGGAAGAGAAGGAGTGCAGCCTGCCTATCGATTGTTGGGAAGAGGTATAAGGGGTGTCGGGATGTCCCCAAGCGTCAGTAAAGCAAATTTTGATTGGATAGCGATAGCAATTAGGGTGGGATTAAACCCACTGTGGCGTGTGCTGTGCTAGGTGATTAACACACAGGCTTTACCTCTCCACCCCTACGGCCAAGGTCAGGGCGTCAAAGGTCAGGGCGTCAAAGGTCAGGCCTTATTCAGGGGCATCCCTCATGACTCCATCATTAGCAGCATAAATAAAACATCAATGAGGGAGCACATCTGAATGGAAGCACGACAGCTGGACGGACAAACAGCCAGGAGGGACTGTTTGTGTTGAGTCATGGAGGCCTGAGGAGCAGGAGGAGGAGGAGGAGGAGGAGGAGGAGGAGGAGCAGGGGAGAGAGAAGCCTGCCCGTCCAGTGAGAAGAGCTGCAGAGCTGCAGGGCTCCACAGTGACCTAGCCTATTAATGAGCCATCCGCCATTACCTCCCTGTTAGCCCGCCCTGCGCTCAGCCATTTGTCATAAATTGGGGGGCTGTCACGGGGAGGGGGGGGGGGGGGGGGGGGGGGCTGTGTGCTGCCGCGCGCCGCGCCGAGCCGCCGCTGAGGAGCGCCAGCAGTCTCAGCCTAAGCTGTTTTCCGTGAGTGAGCATCTTTAGCTCCCCATGTGCTGGTGACGGCGTGCCAAATAGGTTTCATTACCAGCGGAATATCAGTCTTGATAAAGGATCCAAACAAAGGCTGCGGAGGGGATTTACCGAGCAATACACCGGGGGTCTGATAATGTTGTTCATGTCGGAGTAAAATATTACTGCTGCAATTTGCACACATCTAAATCTCTGAATGCAGGCTGGTGTCAGTGTGTAGCTAGCTACGGGCCATATTACTATTGATTAGTTGAATGATAGAACAATTTCTTACCTGAGTCGGAGAAGCACCAGAGGCAACAGCATGGAGGAGAGAGAGAGAGAGAGAGAGAGAGAGAGAGAGAGAGAGAGAGAGTTTGATTAGTTGTGGCGTTGTACAGTGCAAATGCTCAGCAGTACAGTAAGTATGTGGGGAGACTACAGAGCAGTTTTGTAATATAAAATGTACCTTCAAAATCCATATTACTGTAGCGCTAATCCTACATTCATTTCCAGAGGGGGGGGGGGGGGGGGGGGGGGGGGGTGGTACCACAGGAAGTCACATTCATTTAAACACAATTAACAACAAACACAACGTGACACCTTGATTTCCACACAACAACACAAACATCATGAATTCAACCAGTCGCTTGAGCGCCAAACACCGAATATCTTTTGTTTTTTTTGCAAAGCCGCTGGAACCCCTCAATCAGATGAACGCTGTCATGTCTCTGTGTGAGCGAGAGTGTGCAAAGAGAGAGAAAGAAACAGAAAGAGAGAGAGAGAGAGAGAAAGAGAGAGAGAGAAAGAGAAAAAAAGAGAGAGAGATAAAGAGAGAGAAAGAGAGAAAGAGAGAGAGAGAGAGGGAGAGAAAGAGAGAGAGAGAGAGAGAGAGAAAGAGAGAGAGAGAAAGAGAAAAAAAGAGAGAGAGATAAAGAGAGAGAAAGAAACAGAAAGAGAGAGAGAGAGAGAGAGAGAGAGAGAGAGAGAGAGAGAGAAAGAGAAAAAAAGAGAGAGAGATAAAGAGAGAGAGAGAGATAAAGAGAGAGAAAGAGAGAGAGAGAGATAAAGAGAGAGAAAGAGAGAAAGAGAGAGAGAGAGAGAGGGAGAGAGAGAGAGAGAGAGAGAGAGAGAGAGAGAGAGAGAGAGAGAGAGAGAGAGAGAGGGAGAGAAAGAGAAAGAGAGCAGGAGGAAGCCTCAGCAGCATCCCCCTAAGCCACACGCCACTGCTACTCGCATTCCACAGGAGCCTCCCACCACAAATGTGCTTTAAACACATACATATTCATTGGCATCCAGTTTTCACAGAACTCCCATATACAAGCACAGCCATCTGTATTAGCAGGAGTCAAGCTGCGCGCATGGGTTCCATCCTCCTCCTCCTCCTCGCATGCATTACTGGCCGCCTGCGCTCGTGCCAGATCCCCGTGCCCGCGTCCAAGGCAACCTACACTTGGCTGGCACGCGAGATGGTAAAAAAAAAAAAAAAAAGAAAAAGAGTACAGATTGCCTCTTGATGGTAGCCGTCCGCTATTGCACAGAGAGAGAGAGTGCTCCGTTGAATTTCAGCTGAAACAGTTTTGTGGTGTAAAGCATTACTTCACTTGTGAAATGAAGCTAGTTGGTTATGTACATATCTCTTAATAATATCTCTTAATAATGTACATAAAGAATAATAATAGGCTTTGTCTTTGAACCTTGTTGGTTGGTATTCAAAAGGAACCATATATCAAGAATAATTCATCCGTGGCAGCCTTGTTTTCCTTTGCAACACTACGCTTCTGTGTTTCAGCACCCCCGACGAGTGGACAGCTCCTAGGCCGCTCTCCCTTCCTGGACACCCACCGTTCATTCCAACCACACCCTGCATTCAACAGGCCTGCTACTGTCGCCCCCATCTCTCACCAAACCACTCATTCAGGATCACTGGATCATCCTCTCCATCAGGACACACTGTCTCTCACAGACACTAAATAGTCCATTGACTGATTTCCCTGGTAGATAAAGCCCTGATGATCTCCTGGCCGGGCTCCCTCTGTCACTAGAAAGCTGTTTTCCCAGCGATTACAGACAGAACTGGGGCGGGAGGCGGAACGCTCACCGGGCCTGGGAGAGTAAGAGGCTTTTAGCCGCCTATTTACAAGAGGGAAAGGGTTAACTTCCCAGGCCCAGACTTCCCAAATGGCCGCTCCGGAGGAATTCTGCATGTAATTATTTAAAGGCCTTGTATGACAGTATAGAGCGGGAAGGAGGGAGGGAGGGAGGGAGGGAGGGAGGGAGGGAGAGAGAGAAGCAGGAGGAAGGGGGGAGGGTGGAAAGGAGGTGGGAGGATGGAAGGAAAGGGAGGGATCTGATCCTGCTGAGAGAGACAGAGAAGCCTTTAATGTCAGCCCAATCCAGGGAGCGGTATTAGTGAGGTATCTTCTGAGTTACCTAGCTCTGCTGCCAGCCTCTGCACTGAAACTGAAGCTCGAGGGAGTAGCTATGGAGATACATTAACTGGAGAAATCAGAGCTGAACCAACAGCGTTACACAAACAGCACACACACACACACATGCACAGACGCGCACACACACACACACACACATGCACACACTCACTCACGCACACGCACGCACACAAACAGACACACACACGCACACACACACACACACACACAAACACACATGAGCTCGCATGCGCACATGCACGCAGAGGCCTTGGCAGTGCCAACTCTGACGCAACAACCTGAAGCAAGTGTGCTTCAATGATGATAAACAAACAGTCTTTTCTGAGGAGGAGGGGAGAGTGGCGATGCTGGGCAAATAAGACTCAGGGGCTTCTTTCACATGAGATAGTTTCGCTTTCTTTAAAATGAAATGTTTGAAGTTGGGGCTCAGCTGAACTATGAGCTGTTTGAAGAAGACTGACGCAAGAGGCAAGCTGCTGGATAAAGAGACAGAGACAGAGACAGAGAGAGAAAAAGTTTGAGAGAGAGAGAGAGAGAGGGAGAGAGAGGGAGAGAGAGGGGGGGAGAGGGAGAGAGAGGGAGGGAGAGAGAGGGAGAGAGAGAGAGAGGGAGAGAGAGAGGGAGAGAGGGGGAGGGAGAGAGAGAGAGAGAGGGAGAGAGAGGGAGAGAGAGAGGGAGAGAGAGGGAGAGAGAGAGAGGGAGAGAGAGAGAGAGGGAGAGAGAGAGAGAGAGAGAGAGAGGGAGAGAGAGAGAGAGAGAGAGAGAGGGAGAGAGGGAGAGAGAGAGAGAGAGAGAGCAAGAGAGAGAGAGAGGGAGAGAGAGAGAGAGCGAGAGAGAGAGAGAGAGAGAGAGAGAGCAGTCCTCCAGTCTTAAGTTGACATACAACTTTGGGTTTGCATCAGGGGTACTGTAAACAATCATTCTGGCCCTTTGAGAAAGGTAAATCCAGACCCTTACATTCCAGACACAGTGAATAATTCAAGATAATGGGAATTATCCCTACGACAGATTTTAGTTTTCTTTTTGCATTAAAGTTGAAAAAATGTTCTCTCAGGAAGGTCAGTAAGGACAGATACCTTGTTTTTTCTATTCCATCCAACCCCTCCCACACACGCACACACACGCACGCACACACACACACACACACACACACACAGACACCTCTGCTCTGACACTTTAATCAGAGAATGGCATGCTCCCGGTTCAGACAAAGCCCAATCACTCCTGTGATAATTTGGCCCCTTCTTCAATCAGCTGCATAGTAATTGCATCAGTCACAATCTCCATTTCATCTTTCATCTCTCTGTCAGGGCGTCAGAGAGAAAGAAAGGGCCTGTCGGACCAAAGGACGCGCCAAAGGCCTGTTATTAAAGAAGACACGCCACAAATTCAGAGGAAAAAGAGAATAGAACAAATTGTTGTCATTTTAATCAGGCCCATTCAAGCCCTTCCTTTACATAAACTTTAACGACGGCCAATTTCTACCCCTTGCGGCATGTCAGCATAATTGTATCACGTGGGAAATTGCATTCAATAAAAAAAGGGTCATATAATTCCTCAACTATGATATGAGTAACAAAGATCGATGGAACGGCGTGATCTGTCAAAATAACCTCCCGTAAAAAACGCTGTTTAGCACTATTAATGTCCGCGCGTGCGGCGACAAAGGGCCGGGAGAGGGATCGCCGTAATTTACGACTTCTCCCCTAATCCTGCTTTTACGTGCGGCAAAATTAGACATATAGATGTTTTGCATGTGCCGTAATGCATGTGTCATGTAAGTGAAATTAGGCCCTGAATGATTCATAGGGCAGTTAAAATGTTCATGGGGAACACAGGCAGTGAGTGAGAATCCTTTATTATATATTAAAGATCGGTATGAGGATAGAGAGCTGGACCGGCCTAGCCCAGCTCAGTCCAGCCCAGCCCAGCCCAGCCCAACCCAGCCCAACCCAGTCCAGCCCAGCTCAGCCCAGCCCAGCCCAGCCCAACCCAACCCAGTCCAGCCCAGCTCAGCCCAGCCCAGCCCAGCCCAACCCAGTCCAGCCCAGCCCAGCCCAACCCAGCCCAGCCCAGCCTAGCCCAGCCCAGCCCAGCCCAGTCCAGCCCAGCCCAGCCCAGCCCAGCCCAGCCCAGTCCAGCCCAGCTCAGCCCAGCCCAGCCCAGCCCAGCCCAGCCCAGCCCAGCCCAGCCCAGTCCAGTCCAGCCCAGCCCAGCCCAGCCCAGCCCAGCCTAGCCCAGTCCAGGCCAGGACCAGGAGAATCCCACCCCACTAGGAAATGAAGAGATTAATCAATGCAGAGCAGGGGAAATATGGTTGACTGAAGACACACAAGGAAGAGCTAAACTGCAAAATAATACTTTTGACGGAAATGGAACAGATTCAGCCTTGATGCATGGGGGTGTGACACCTCACAGACAGAGAGGCAGTACATCTCTCCTCCAGCGCGCACAAAGATGCACACACACACACACACACACACGCGCGCGCGCGCGCGCACACACACACGCAACCCACACAACATTTACACATTCACATGACACACACTCACAGGACACACACACACACACACACACGCATACACACACAGCACAGCAGAGCACACACCCTCTCCCGTCCCGATCTAATGGATCCATGCAGGGCACCAGAGATAAAAGGAGACAGAAGGATCAATTTAGATGATCTATGAAAGATATTAGTAATGACATTTATGAATATTTTATGGAACGTAGAGAATGTCATCATAAATTTTTATATAAGGAAATGAGGCAGGAATATAAAACAAACAGCATTAAACATTGAACGTGGCCCCCATGTCAAACGAATTGTGCCCAGAAATAAGGGCGAGTTGAGGGGGAGAGAGAGAGAGAGGAAGAGGGAGCTGGAGGGGAGAATACTCCATCATCCCCTGGCTATTTCTGCTCCTGGGGAAGCGGAGAAGTCCGGTCGTAAGCACTAGCATTGTAGCCTTCAGCAGGGCCACAGAGCGGGAGGGGCTGGGGACTCCCAGAAAGTCACTGCCATCAATATGTTTATCTAGATATCGATCTGTCCCCACCGGCTGTGTTTAGCTGATTGTCGTGCATTAAACTAAAAGCCAGCAAAATGCCTTACATGCATAATGTTTTGGCGGGGCATTTACATGCAGTTAGGAGGGTTTCATATGGCAGCAGGCAGGCAGGCAGGCAGGCAGGGTGTGACTGGAGACTGTCTGGAGGCTGCTACCCAGGGGGAGAAGCTACCCACTCTGGCTGGAGACAGGCAGACCAGGCAGACCAGGGGATATTGGATACAACGCTCTCATGAGTCGTTTTGGGGGTTTTTTTGTGTTGTTTTTTTGTGTTTTCTCAGAAACGGCCTTGTTGTATTGTCTTAGTCAGTACAGGCCGTGTCTGTTTCCAGAAAGATCTTTTCCTCCTCGTAGAGACGCTCGGGCTGGAGGGGTTTTTTCTCGATGTATATTTACATAATAGCTAGTGAACCTGTGTATTCCCCGGGGTGTATTCTGTGTCAGGACAGGTGAGGGCTATAAAAAGCCAGCTGAACCCTACACAGATGGCCGGGCCGAAATAGACAAATAATAGAGATATGCTCATTCTCACGGCGATGCTACTCAGGCAGAATGTCGTTTTGATGTTATATAAAGGTTGACACGCTGACATTTTCACTTCACTTCAAAGTACTTGGTACAGTTACCGTATATCATTTTTTTAAAGAGGCTATATTTTCATATTTTGTGCTGATCAGGACAGATTTCCCGTAGGAGAGGAGAGGCGTATAACATCTGGATGACGTTGGGGCTGTTTATAGCACAGAGTCCTCTCTGACCTGTTTTTCACACTTAATTTAATGCCATGGATTGATGTCAAGCATGTGTGTGTGTGTGTGTGTGTGTGTGTGTGTGTGTGTGTGTGTGTGTGTGTGTGTGTGTGTGTGTGAGTGTGAGTGTCTGTTCGTGTGTGTGTCAGTTTGTGTGTGTGTGTGTGTCCGTGTGTGTCCATGTGTGTCCATGTGTGTCCGTGTGTGTCCATGTGTGTGTGTGTGTGTGTGTGTGTGTGTCTGTGCTGTTAGGCGCAATAATGCTGCCTGGCATCTACACACACACACACACACACACACACACAACTATACACACCATACATGACTGGAGTGTGTGAGTGGGTCCGTGTCTAAGATACACTTGACACCAACACCTCCTCCGGACAACCAAATTACCATCAACAGAAAAGCAGCTCTGTTAAAGGCTATGGTTTTGGGTTAAATCTTCTCTGTCAGTGAAAGTGGCCATTTGGGGGGCGAGGCGGGGGTGTAGAAGGCGAGATGGGGGAGGGATTTTGTATTCAAAAGGCACCTGTTGCAAATGTGCACATGCAGGCTGGGGCTAATTACAGTGATTTGCGGGAAGAGAGGAGTGTGGGGGTAATTGCATAGTCTTGCCAGAGCAGTGTGTGTGTGTGTGTGTGTGTGTGTGTGTGTGTGTGTGTGTGTGTGTGTGTGTGTGTGTGTGTGTGTGTGTGTGTGTATGTGTGTGTGTGTGTGTGTGTGTGTGTGTGTGTGTGTGTGTGTGTGTGTGTGTGTGTGTGTGTGTGCATGTGCGTGTGTATGTGCGTGTGTGTGTGTGTGTGCGTGGGTGTGTGCGTGCGTGTATGTGTGTGTAACCCCCTCAGAGCTTGGCACACACACATACACACACACAAACACACAAAAACACACACACACACACACACACACACACACGGATACTGGCCAAAGCTATCGCCGCACCCGCCACACGAAAAGGTGGCCGCAGACACACGCCGTAATTAACTCCTGGTTGCCACGGCAACACCCTATCCACCTAGCCCGACTGATAGCGTGGTTGACGGAGAAGAGAAGCAGCCCTCCCTCCCTCCGCCCCATCCGTCCGTCCGTCCGTCCGTCCGTCTGTCTGTCTGGCCTCTTTTCTTATTAGCTCCTTCGGAGGAGAGCAGCACAAACATTTAGAATGATAATCAGAGCTCCTTAATGGGTTTGATGTCCAGGTTCTGCCTCGCCGTAAACAGCCTGCCAGGACCCTTATATCTTATGGATTGCCTTTAATAAAAAAAAAAACAACCCTGGCCCATAAATGAGTTGCCTCCCCTCACTCACTCACTCACTTAGCTCTGCTGTTTTGTCATCACTTCAGCCATTACAAATTATGTTGTTTAGTAAACGTCTGAGCTGACACCCGGGGGATGGAGGAGCTTGACGGGGAGAATGTATAATATTACATAAAGCATTAGTGCGGTGTAAAGCGTCAATGATTGGTGTTAAGGTTTTCATTACACAAAATGAGTAATTGCTTGTCATTTGGAGCTGGCATATCCCACAATCATCCTCACTTCTGGGCCATCAATCAAGCGTTTAACGGCTGACGACCAGGCCCACATCTAAAGCAGGGAGCGCCACCGTGCACACGGGGAACAGTCGTTGTTTGCTTGGTTACTCCACGGAGCGCCACATGTGTGGGTGGAGGCAGGGGGAAGTCAGTGGGATGGGGGTCTTGGGTTCCTGAGCAGCACTTCATTCTCCAGTCCATAACATGTCATCTAGCACATTAATGTAGCTTACGGAGTGTATCTAGGGGCCTGAGACAATAAACTCCATATTAGACTCATATTGCACCATCCGTATCCTTGTGTTGTGTGTGTGTGTGCGTGCGCGTGTGTGTGTGCGTGTGTGTGTGTGCGTGTGTGTGTGTGTGTGTGTGTGTGTGTGTGTGTGTGTGTGTGTGTGTGTGTGTGTGTGTGTGTGCGCGCGTGTGTTAGTGTGTGAGGAAGACAGAGAGACAGTGGCAGATGCTTGACTCAAGATTAAAATTTCATAAGATCCTCGTTGACTCTAAAGTAGGACAATTCCAAGTCCCCTAACACACATACACACACGCACACACACACACCTCAGCCTGCTCTTGAATCTCCGGCTGACGTAGTGGAGTGCATGAGTGGTGCCATTACATTTCCCAATCTGAACCTGCACAGGTCACCGGTCTCAGAGCTGCAGTGAGTTATTGGCCCTCATACTCCGCTCATGACCATGAGGGCCTGGGAAACAGCGACTCGGCACAAACGCCCCCCACTCATCTCCCCCTGTCCGTGGGAGGATAAGGGAGGGGGAAGGAGAGGGGGAAGGGGAGGGGGGGAGGAGAGGAGAGGGGGGGAGGAGAGGGTGGAGGTAGTGGACCACCGCGCCAGTCAAGCAAATGATTTGCTCAGTAGAAGTTAAGCTGGAGTGGAACAACAGCTAGAGCTCCGTCCGGACCCCGAGTCCCATCTCTCTCCAACCAAATCTCAGGCTTGATTTGACAGTAATAGAGCTTGATGTTCAAGGAGGGAGAGGTACTGATGTGCTGTTACTCTTACTGATACCGTGATGGGATCGCAACGAAGCCACACAGCGAAGGACACACAGCACTGTAAGGTCCTGCTCCTTATTCCGCTTGTGCAATAACACAAAGCACTCAACTCCATTTACCATGAAATCACTTAATTGCTATGCAATAGCTGCTTTCAAGGAACGCATCCTTTTAAAACATTTCAACAAATCTGACCATAATGCTCAAGACCTGTTTGCAGCATTCTGCGATCGACCAGCCGGTGGTTTTAGTGTGTTCAGATGTGCAGCAGCTTCTCGTCTTGTTTGCCCACGCTGCAGGAACATCGTGTACAGGGATTTCTGAAAAGTTAATATCCTGCTCGAAGGCCTGGCAGCATGAAGGTGGGGGGCCGTGGAAGTCGTGGGGGCAAGGAGCTGGCGGAGCCCAGGCCATAGCAAACAACCGTGGCCCAAGCAGGCTGAGATGAGAGGCAGAGACGGGGGAGAGGAGAGGAGAAGGAGAGCCAGATCAATAGCTTAATGGAATTAGCCCGGCTTTGAAACACGCCTGCCAATCATATTTACTGAGGGCTGTTTGCCATGGAGCGCCACTCAATATTTAAAGGCCGGCGTTGCGAAAGTCTTATTGGTGCGTTAACACAGTGGCAGCTGGCCGAGGTCATTTACCTCTGAAGGATTGGGAATTAGAAAGTAAAACCATGGTGAGAGTTGGACTGGAGGGGCGGTAGCCACAACACTCTTCACTTCTTAATTTCTGTTTCTTTCATTTTTGTTTACTAATCCTATTTGTGCCCACTAGAGAGGTTTATGCAGAATTAAAAAGCAATTTTGGCCATACGGTATTGGCAGAATTCCCAATGTATTCATGAAGAGTTGTGGGCATCTCTAAGACCATTCCTTGAGCCCTTCATTCTACCCCAAATCCATAAAACAGTAGAAACCCTCAGATAGCCAACAGGGCACTTAGCTTCCGATACTTAACCGGTACTTATCTTAACAACGACATTGTCCTGTCTATGATGGGGTGCACAGGGTTCCCATAAAGCACATGGAATTCAATAGGCCAGTCTTGGAGGAAAAGAGGGTACTGTACTTAAAGGGCTCTAAGAGGGTTCTGCGTGTCAGGAAAAGGCGTTCTCGTACAGGGACAAGCAGAAGAACCCTTTTTTGGTTCTAGGTCACACCTTTTTTTCTATGTGTATTACCAGTCAGTCAGTCAGTCAGTCAGTCAGTCAGCCAGTCAGTCAGTCAGTCAGTCAGTCAGTCAGTCAGTCAGTCAGCCAGCCAGCCAGCCAGTCAGTCAGTCAGTCAGTCAGTCAGTCAGCCCTCATCCTACAGCGTCTAGACCAGACCCCAGGACGCCACCGTGACCAGCTCACTACCTGCTTCCCGTCCTGCGAGGGTGAAGGGCATTGCCTTTAGACCCACTTACACGGAATGACAAGGGCCTAACGAGAGGTGTTAACTGGCCTCCGAGCACCCCGCCCGGTGCCAGGCCAGAACCTCAGAGCTACCCTGCCCCCTCTCTGCCCCTCCAGCCCCAACCCCCCAAGCTGACTGGAGGTGCCAGCAAAGTGGGCACACACACACACACACACACAGACACACACACAGACACACACACGCACACACACACACACACACACACATGAAGTGGGCACACAAACACACACACACACACACACATATACACACAATGAGCCAAGCAGCTCACACCACGGGGATGGCATGCACCGCGCGCGATTAAGGACACGGAACAGATGCCCACCTGCTCCTCCTGAACCTAGCTGTGCCAGGGTGCCCTGGGTCACCCTGGGGTGCCTTAATACGCTGTTTCCATCTGTTGCCTGGAAAGTGAAGGGCAGAGATGTCCAAGTGCACAGACATTTCTCCCTCTCTAAACACGCCCTCCACCGTCCTCCCCAACCTGCCCGCCTCCCCGCCCACCCATGCGCTTCGGGGAAAGGAAATTGATGGAATAACACAATGTCTCTCCCTCTCCTCTTCATCTCCCTTTGAGCCTTCCATCACGTCTGCTGAGCAGAGTCGCTGACTTGCAGCTGACAAACTAGTATTGTACATTAGCACAATGAAGGAATGAAGGCTGAGGGAAGAGACGAACAAAGCTCCCCAGCATGTCGTCTTTGATTCAGCTCAATCTCTCCCATTTATCAAATACAGCCTGTCTGGAGAATGCTTCTATTTGCACACAACATAAACGGCAGCAGAGGAAAGAAAATAAAAAAAATAAAAAAAGGGCCGGCCATCTCCGGAGTGAGCAGTGTGTTTACACATGGAATAATACACAGATAAATATATATATTTAAGCCCCATGTCCGTCAAATGGCACTGGGAGATTTTCTTTTTCCTCCTGCAGTCGTAAATGATTATTATCAGTACAATGGCTCCCTTTATTCTAATTGCCTTGTAAATAAACTTGCTTGTCATTACTTTTCAAGCCAATTACATGGTGCCTAATGGCAGCGTTTAATTAGCAGACACTCTGCTGGAAAGAGAGAGACAGAGGAAAGAAAGGGACTGAATGGAATAAAAGACAAAATGTTGGTTCAGGGGGGTGGGGGCGGGAGTGGGGGGGGGGGGTGGGGGGCTCAAAATGCAGCAGGCGAGCCACAGTTGCCCCTCTCTCTCCCCCTTGCTGGCTGTTCAGTAGGCCCTGACAATGGACCACTCAGCGGGAGGCGACCCCGTCCCCCTAACAGCTCTTCACCAGCCCTAACCCTCACAGCGGGAGCGCAGGAAACGGCAGAACACCACATGTAGCAACCCTCTCCAACAGACCTCTGTCACCACCTCCACCATCATCTACCCCCAACTCGCTCTCAGAACAAACATGGCTGCTGCCGCGGCTGCTGTCTATTCGTTCCCAGAATAGGACAATGACTGACAAAATGACATCTAGCAGTTTTTTGATATACACATACAGTATGTGTACCTGCCTGTTGACACGACACCGTGGTGGTCCCCTGTACTTCTCATCCTCCATTTTCTCCGAACCTGTCTTGTTTTTATTTCATTTTATTACCTTTCTGTCACTATCTCTGTGCTGGAATCACACGTTAGTGACATCCCTGTACTGCGCCTCTCTGCCCCCCCCCCCCCCCCCCCCCCCCCCCCCCCCGTCTTTCATCTCACCTTGGAGAATCATCAGAAAGTTGTCGACTCTCACCGAGAAACTAAACTTATCTTTTCTCCGACATGCTGGAGTCGGGGCCGCGGTTCACATAAGGATATCTCCACTATCATACAGCGGATGGCCTGGACTACTCCACATTATAATAATTAGACATGATTTTCCTTGACAGAACGCTCTTAGGAACAGGAATACCCTGATATGAATACGAGAAAATGTTCCAGCCATGGTAACAGTCGCCCCGCGCAATAGGTTACAGCTAAGTAGCAGAAGAGCCAGTCTAGTATTTCCAAATCGCATTCCTGAAGCCCTCTTAATTAACTCAGTCAAACCTACCCCCCCCCCCCCCCCATCCCCCCCCCCCGGAAGAAAAGGTTGTGGGGAGCGTCACCCTTTAGTGGGCGTGGGGGCCATGGAGAATGAGAGCTCTGTTCTGTTCTGTTCACGCCCGGGCTACAGCACGCCAGACACGAGAGATGCTTAAGAAAGTGTGAAAGCTGTTAAAGAGGAAAGGAAGAAACACTGCAACTATCTCCAGACTGGCAGGGCTGGCCGCCTATTACAGTCCATTACAGGGGGGGGAAAAATGTCCCTTCAGCTACGCTGTTATCGTCCTCGGCCCATCTGACAGAAGAGAGGTGGGGGATGGAGGGGGGGGGGGGGTGGAGGGGGGGGGGGACTGTGATTACAGCCATGTTAAGGTCTGAGAGAGAGAGAGAGAGAGAGAGAGAGAGAGAGAGATCTGTACGCAGCAAGATTAGAGCCTGGTCATTTACAGAAAGGGGGGGGGGGTGCTGGGAGGGTGGTGGTGTTGGGGTGGCGGCGGTGGTGGTGGTGGTGGTGGTGGGTTTAATATAAGAAACCAGCCAGCATAATCGCGTTTCCTTATCCTGGCCTGCATCAGCCTCATTTTGCGACAGTTTGGTCCCTTATCTCCTGCCATTCTCTCCCTATCCGGCCCAATCAAATTTGCTCCGGCTACGGGGATTGGCAGGGAGAGGGAGGGATACAGGACCGATAAGGGAGAAACTTGTAGTTTTTATTTTATGTGAGTTTTTATTTTTTTCTAATTTGAAATTACCGGTTAGCTTGGCATGCTTATCTCTGTGGCATTAGGGGGCTGTCATGCTGTAAAGGCAGGCAGGCAGGCAGGCAGGCAGGCAGGCAGGCAGGGAGGCAGGCAGGCAGGCAGGCAGGGAGGCAGGCAGGCAGGCAGGCAGGCAGGCAGGCAGGCAGGCAGGCAGGGAGGCAGGCAGGCAGGCAGGCAGGCAGGCCAACCCAGGCCTCAGCCCTGATGACAGTGCTGTATACTGGGGGTGGAGGGAGGCTGAGCTGCACTAAATCACAATGATGCCTGCTCTCCATTAACAGTAATAATATGATGTATCAGCCTCCTACAGGAGAGCTCGGCTGGCGAACAAACACATACACAGACGCACACGCACACGCACACGCACACGCACACGCACAGGCTCATATACACCTCACTACTATTATGTAATCAGAACCCTGGTCTGCAGGCTGTCATATCTGCAGTGAATGCCGCTACAGTTCCATTTTCTACGGATTCATCTCTGCCCCGTGAAAAACGCTGTCATCATCACCATGCCTCAATATATCCCCTGCCATTTAACCAGCATTAGTCATGCATTTCTGTACAGAAAGGGTTTCAGAAGCTTATATGGAATATGGGATATGGCGTACAT
>NC_139660.1:5132120-5142120 GCF_951799395.1 Argentina silus | reverse complement strand
GGTGTCTCCGTCTCCACACACAGGCATGGCAGCGAGCCTGGGCCCCGTCGTGAGGAGAGAGAGGAGTGGGGTAGTGGGCTGGTGGCGCCGATGCTAGGGCTGGGGAGGGGAGAGAGACAGAAAGAAAGAAAGAGAGAAAGAGAGAGAGAGAGAGAGAGAGAGAGAGAGAGGGGATAGGGGGATAGAATCAGTAATGCACTCCCCCAGCAAACTCTGCTGCCGAGCCCAGAGCCGCATGGAGGAGACAGATAAGAGTCCCTGGCCCCTGCTGCCTACTGCTGGAGTAAAGCCTCTTCACTGCACGGAGCGTTACGAGTGACTGCGAGGCTTTGGCCCGCGCTCCAGTCTATCCATCGCCCAGTGATGCCTCTATTACAATGGCTGCCCCACAGCTACGTGGGCCAGCGCCAGCTGCACAGGATTATAATTAGAGGAACCATGAAGTGCCCCGGACACTGGCAATTGATCTGCCTCTGACAGTCCAATATTTCCACCAGGGAAATAAACCTCGGTTCGCGAGGCCGGGGATGGGGATGGGGATGGGAGTGGGGGTTGAGTGGTGATGGCGGTGGTGGTGGTGGTGGTGGTGGTGGTGGTGGGGAAGGGGGAGAAGGGGACTGTTCTCTCTGCTGCTGTATTCTTTGTGTTTTCTGCTTTGTCTGTGTGGGTTTGTGGTGGAGGCTGGGGAGATGTGAGCTGGAGTGTATGAGAGGGACTGGTTTATGAGGGCTGACTCTTCCTCTCCTGCGACCCAGAGCATTAAAATTCAAGTAGCGCCTCGCTACGAGACGTTTGGTTTAAACACTGGAGTCTGCTGCGTTGCAGCAAGTTACTTCTGCTCTTAATCACGACTCTGTTTGACGAGGGGTTCCAGGTGATAGATGTACGCACCAGCCTTCAGAATGAGAGCCTGGCTTCCAGAACAGAATCTTCGCTCAACCAATGTCAACTCTCTGTGTTTTTCCACAGAGATGAGAAGACAGCTGTGTTCCGTGTTTGAGACTGGAGCTGTTTGAAAAGTCGGGATAAATCCAGGTCAATCTGACAAAAGCACGTGTTCCTGTCGACATTTTGGGATTGTTGAAATGTTTCTCTCTCTTGTTTCCCTGGGACTCAGGGGAGGCTCGCAGGATGACAGCTATACTACAGTTCCCAGAAGGGTATAGCTACTGCTGGGTCACATGATCAGGAAAAGGGGTGAAGGCAGAGAGAACAAAATGGCAGATGATAAAGATATTTTGAGACAGAAGTCAACGGTCTTAGGGGACCAGCGGTGAGATACAGAGTAACTTGTCTCATCACACTGACCTTGCTGGCACTACTGATAAAGTAATATCATCTGCACAGTATACATGTGTTATTCACGAACATAGACTCACTGAACACTTTATTAGGAACACCTGTACACCTTCTCATGGTGGAGGTGGTGTAATGGTGTGGGGAATGTTTTCTTGGCACACTTTTAATACCAATCAATCATCGCTTGAATGCCACAGCCTATTTGAGTATTGTTGCTGACCATGTGCATCCCTTCATGGCCACAATTTACCCATCTTCTAATGATGGGTAAATGATAATGCACCATGTCACAAAGCTAAAGTCGTCTCAAACTGGTTTCATGAACATGACAATGAGTTCAGTGTTCTTCAGTGGCCTTCCCAGTCACCGGATCTGAATCCAATAGAACACCTTTGGGATGTGGTAGAACGGGAGATTCACAGTTTCAAAGTGCACCTGAAGGAATTACGTGATGCAATCATGTCATCATGGACCAGAATCTCAAAAGAATGCTTCCAACATCTTGTGGAATCAATGCCACGAAGAATCGAGGCTGTTTTGATAGCAAAGGGAGGCCCTACCCAGTATTAGTATAGTGTTCCTAATAAAGTTCTCAGTGAGTGTATATCAAAGTTATATTATACATTATTCTATTGATGTAGCTGAGATTGTAAAGCTTTCAGTTGGAGGAGAGCTTAGTGGGTACTGTTCTCTTCAAGTTATTTTATGAAAACATTGTGTGTACTAAGATGTTAGGGACCCCTTGGTAGGTATAAATCATACTGAACAGAATGAATAAATGCTAAATGCAATGTTTTTATGTGAGAATGTTAAGCACATCACAACATTACACATTCAACAGCAGGGAGCTGTTTGGTGCTTATATCAAAGATATGTTGAAAATGACAACTTTTTCTATTGTGTCCCTCTTTTATTCCAGGAGAGGCATAAAGCGTGTGTGTTTGTTTGTCTGTGTGTGTGTGTATGTGTGTGTGTGCGTGCGTGCGTGCGTGCGTGCGTGTCTGTGTGTGTGTGCGTGCGTGCATCTGTGCGCGCGTGTGTGTGTGTGTAACACCACAAAGGAAGGTGATACAAGTAAACAGAAAAGTGAACATTGTATTTCATTGCACTTTCCTCAGTTGTTCTCCAAATTACTTGGCAATTAAACACTAAATACTCACCAATTAAACGTGCATTCACTCTATCCTACAGTATATAGCATATCAATGTATTATTAAATGATATCAATTTTGCATTACAACATTATATATGAATAAACCATGAATGTGAGGAGAGAGAAGAGAGAAGAGAGAGAGAGGGGCAGGACTGTGCAATCGTCCTATTAATTCTGATTAAGCTGTCACTCATTCTTCAACGGGTGAGCGAAATAAAAAAAGAAAATTATAATAATAAATGATCTGAGATTCCCACAAACTGAAGGCTATGACAGAGAGAAAGGGAGATTTGAACGGAGGTTGGGGAGGGTTTAACGTGATAACCTCTTCATTGAAATTGCTTTGTGAGGCGACTCAAACACTACCGCTGTGGGCTTTCATTCTATCATCCTATCAAATCCCAGGATCTAAGTCTCCATGTCACACCACATATACACTGCAAAGGGACAGAGCAGTCACACCAGGCATACACTGCAAAGGGACAGAGCAGTCCATTCCCCCTGTACTACTTCTCCAACCATACCATATGATGTGGACTGGATGGGGCTTGCAAAAAGGCATTAGTCTCAGTGTCCTCCCTCTGTGGAAGATGATGTCCTATACGATACCATCCTCTCTCTCTCTCTCTCTCTCTCTCTCTCTCTCTCTCTCTCTCTCTCTCTCTCTCTCTCTCTCTCTCTCTCTCTCTCTCCTAGCACCAAGGCTATTCAGAGCAGGTACAGGGAGCTGGGCTTCATGTGTCATCGGCCAGGGCGACGGTAATGCACTATTTCTTTTCATCTTGGGGCGATGCCTGCATTATCAGTGTATAAGATGTATGGCAAGACAATATTAATGGTCTTCCTCGCCACTGTGAAATGAAAGAGGCCTCGGCAAAAACAAACAATCTAGTCTTTCTTCTCAAGGCAACTGAGCAGGTATATCAAAGAAGAGTAAAAAATGACCGCTCTGTGCTGTTTGTCTCTGGTGGTTTAGGGAGAGACAGATCTTTTCTTATAGCAGGCTGCAGCCCAGTAAACAGAGACACTGAACAGAGCCTGGACTACTGGAGTCACCCAAGGTGTCTGGCCTTGCATTGTGACTCCACAGTGAAACCCAATGAAGAAAGGCTTCTAATATATGCCATTTGGCTTATACACCTGAGTACTTATTTTAAATTATTTGGGCGACAGCTCTTTGGTGGTCTGACCATACACTTCAAAAGGTATTAGATGAATCTATTTGCCTATTACAATTGGTAGAGACGTTTATTTTATTTGTTATTATTATTATTTTTGTCACTGAACTCCTGAAAGTAAAAACTGAGTCTGTAGAGGTCCGTTTGTCAGGAACAGGGTAGGACGGGAGATGACAGAGCTGTCTCACTGTATTAAAACAAAACGCGCGGGAATATGGAGCTTTCCGCGTGAATGCGCGGGCGAGAGTGATCTAATTTCCCTGGCAACGTGGCGGATTGAGAAAAGGGGTTGAGGGGGCGAATAAGAAGAGAAGGGGGAAAATTAAGGCAAGAAACCCTTTCGGCTAATTATAAAGCATGAGCTTAATTGGAAACCAAAACGGTTATTTCATATCATAATCCAGCGAATGCGTTTTTATATTTTGTTTGTATCTAGTCCATTTGTGCAGATGGTTTTTAATGAGACCTTCTTCAAATTACGCACAGACGAGAGGCGGCCCTACATGGAGAAGGTTGGAGAAAGTGCATCCATAAATTAGCCTCCCTGTCATGTATTCCAGTTCAATTATCACGGCCTACCTATGTTTATTTCCTCGAACAGTAAGACGATGGGATGTGCATGGTCTACGGAGGATGGCGGAGAAGATTTAATGTGTTTGTGTTTATTACTCGTATATACATTTTAATAATGTCGGTTTATTGGACAGCACCGGCTGTATTCAGCTGTTTATAATGCTCTCGCACCCCAGTAATGCATGCCCATGTAAAGAAGGGCTATCTGCTGCCGCGCAGATATATTACAGGTATGGTACCTCCCAAGAAGCAGAGTATTATTAATACAAAACCATTAGCTGTTCCAGTGGATCTAGCGGTGCACTTCTGCGCCAGTCTCTTCATCTCTCCACTGTTCTGTCCTCTAGAGGGTATAGGCTAATATTAGAGAGAACATCTCTTATTCACACTCTTATAGCTTTAGCTGTTAGCTTGATTACATTAACCCTATTTTTAGCGCTTAGAATGCGCATCGTCATCACAGTGCGTGCCCTGTTTGCTTAGTTTTTTTTTTTTGTATCGGCCTACACATTTTGCCTATGCATTGTCGTTAAACACTAGCCTATAGTTTGGATTGTGGAGTAAAATAGGCTACTAAATAAAATAGGCTACTAAGAGCATCTCATATGTCGGAGGAGTAGCACAAACCCCCTTAAAGGTGCAGTGGTGAAATATCAACAGCACCAGATTGTCAGCACGGTTACAGCCTCCAAGATACTGGGAACGGGGCTTTGTTTTCCCCCAATGGATGTAGAACTCGGATATTGGGTGGATGTACTATATTTAACGGGCACTAATACAAAGAAGTCCTGTCTGGTCGTGCACAGAATGTTTGTAGGCTACGCACTGGCTTCGGGGAAGCCTGCGGCGCTTGAGCGCTTCACAATCCCGTGAGAAGCACCGCCGCTGCTGAGCGAGGAGAAAAATGGCTTTGATGGGGACAGGAGAGACAGAGAGGAGAAGGGAGGGAGAGAGAATGATAGAGGGTGGAAGTTACTGCATGAGGGTGGGCGCTCAGGCAAACAAGTCTTTGAAGTATTTTTGTCCCATGCATTTATAGAAACTGCGTATTGATACAGTCAAAGGCTTCCCCAACGTTTCTGAGTTTGTTGTCCCCCACGATGAAATCGGAGAGAGGACTGTGGATCGGTCTATGTCCGTATGTTCGTATGTCACAGACGAAAGGCTATCTCAGACACCACTGGGACAATTTTGACGACACTTGGTTGAATGATGCGTCTTGCCGTAGATGTCCGGCATTTACAAAATTACATTGATTGGTCCAAGGGGGGCGCTGTAGTAAACAACTGAAATTCCTAAATTACACTGATTGACCGTGACACGTTTACTGTAGACGTGTTTAAGGGTGAGAATGATGCGCCATTTTGTCGCTCATTAATTAATAAAAACATAACGGAACTGACCAAGAAATGCTTTTATCTAGAGCAGCATCTCTTAACTGTTAGAACAGGTCTATGTGCAGTGAATTATACAGTATATAGCCCATTACTACAACTGACAAATACATGTATTTCTCGAGGTATATAAACGCTGACCACAAAATTACAGGTCAGAAAAGCAATTACTCTTCTCTAAAGTTGTCATTTCGAATAAGAAATGTGTTTTAGACAAAGAAAGGAAAGTAGCGCAGTCTGGCTGTCACCATGTCCTGGAGTTACCCTGCGGTGGAAAGATTTGTTTTGCTTTGCAAAGTTCTTTTCAATAACGTGAGTTGTTTTCCCTGGAAATGGTCTTGCGTCAAACACATTTTATTCAATAGCATTCAGTGAATTCTTGACAAGAGCTCTCAACATTGCAATAGCAGGTAAAAGAACACAACGTATTGACTGTTTGAAATGCAGAATGCATTTCAAAGTCATTAAAGGGCAGCAACTAAGTTTGACTGTTTGAGAGACGATGGAGACGAAGAGTGAATGGTTCAGCACCACGGATAGCACCAGCACGGCAGAGTGCGGTAGTTGAGAAGCCCATCCGTAGGCCTACTGTACTGTATCTTCGGCTGTGTTCATTCCTCACAGCATTTCACTACCACATCGGTATTTCGACAATGATATGGGTGTTGCTGAGTGAAGATGGGACCTATAAGACCATTCTAATACGTATAGGATCGTCTCGATTAAAGAGAGTTCACACTTCGATAGGCAATGCAAACCTTATTATATCGCAAACTGAATCACACGACGCGACCTCTTACTGTATGGCATGTCAAGCCACTTTCCCAATGCTGCCAGAAAAACAAACAAACACACCAACAAACAAACAAACAAATATCAGGCTACAAAAGTACACCCCTGATTTGGAAGCGTACACTTTAGTTAAACCTCCATCTGTTTAAATGCAGTCCCGAGGTGGTTCTTGAAACTGTAAACGCCCACGTAGAAAAAACTCCGGGAGGAGAACAAAGACAAACATTTCAGAGCCCCCGTGCACCTCTCGCACCGTGGTGCGCAGAGAAGAAAAAAGCTTTCCCCTGCTAAATATACAGCCTTGACGTGGGAGCGCGTGGGCTGGTGAAAGCTCAAGCTCGCGCTTTCAACAGGGCTTTGCAATCTTAAGACAGTGATACCTTTTTCTCTGCTTTATTTTCCTTGACTTCTAACCGCGTTCACCGTTACCACGGCACAGAGTTATGCTCATTCTAAATCTGCTCAGATTGGTTTTGGACAATTACTGAAGATGAATGTCTTGTATCAGCTCAGCAGGCTATCCGTGATTGTAGTGGTACCGCGACTACAAGGTACATTCATTCTTTACTAGAAGATGAGAGAATATGGTGGGAGTTCATGCTGTGCCCATAATTCTAATGCTCCTCTTTGTACAGTATCATTATGAAACAAAGATGGCTCTTTGCAAACACTATCCCCATTCATACTATAGTCTAGGCTACGACTTTGTAGTCTGCATCAAAGAGGAAGAAAATGCATTAAGCCCCATTTTGACTCAGGGGGGAGCAGCCATTTCCACAGTTTCGCAAAAAGGGAATTTTATATTGCTGCCCTCAGACCCCCACCCTGGACCACCACAGACCCCTAAAGAAGCCCATCCTCAGTGACAGACAGCAATAAACACACTGGGCCCTTAGCGGGATGCCACATCGCACCTACAGCATGGGAAGCGACTGGATATCCACTTTGTTCAATATGTCTCAAATTCAAACACTGACACTAAGAGATTCCATCCCTCTCTGTCGCAGAAAACCATTAGTCAAACCAAACACTGACGCTTAGAGTGTCAAACACAGGGATGGAACATCATTTGTTTTGCAATTGTTTGACAGTGACTTGTGAATGATGCATGCCCTGGAATGAGGATATTACTGTGGCACAGTGCATTGTGGGATATGGGGGGGGGGGGGGTGTAATTCAATGTCATGTTTTGTTGTTTAAAATCTCAGGAACATTTCATGCCTCTAGTGATAATATTGTGTTTATCATTCACTCTGAGAAATGCACAGTGCGTCTATATCAATAACAGGGGGTATTTGTTGTGTTTGAGTTTCCTACCTAATAAGGGTCGGAGATGTTAGTAAAGTAAAGATCCTCCAGTATCAAAATTGTGTTGACTAAATGTGTGCAAAAGGGGGAAAAAAAAATATGAAATACATTTTTTTCCACCCTTTTCATGTCGCTAGTGTTTTTGAATGCCCTTGTTCCTGTGCCACTGTTAAATATCCCACTGCTGTCCTTTCAGCGATATGAAGCCGCTCCACAGCTTTGTTGTTTTCCCTAATGTGAGATAATCTCGCTGCTGTCACATCAAACAGAGGGACATCTTAGGTGTTATGTAGATAGCACTAATAGAAACTTAGCCTGGCTCAATCCCCAAAGGCCTCTCCCTGCGTTTTTCATTTGGAGGGAGACAGAGATAGGCGATCTTCAAAGCCCCCCCCTGTCCCCTCGATATCGACCACGTTTCTGTGCAGGTCTGGAGCTTCCTATTAGAAAGGATTTGTCTTACAAGCGTTAGCTGCGCTACCTCCCTCCCGCCCACCTTCCCTGCAAAGAATTATAAAAAAATATTGTCATTTCCCCACTGGCCCCCTGCTGTTGTGTGACACTACCCTGGTGTTATGTGTCCCCAGATTCCTAGCAGGTGCCTTCCTCTCCGTTCAAAACAGCCCCATGTAGCTCTGCTGTCATTGTCACTGTAAACCTCCAAACAGCCATATTTGACATGGTTAGATGTTATCACTGTGACGGAGCACCGAGCCTAAAGGAGATCAAACACATTCCACCTTCAGCTCCATGCACATTATTTCCAACAATATTCGGGTTCCATTTTTTTTTTTTTTTCCTCCATTTTTACTGAAAGACCATAGATAGAAGAGATAACTTCATCTGGCTATGAGGTTTACTGGAAGAAAATAATCATGGATTTACTGCGTCAAGATTGGGCAGATTTTGATAAGTCGATCTAGGGTGGTCTCACACAGCTCTGGTCTGACATTTGCGTGTGTGCTGTTTGCGATCTACTTTTTTTGGACCGCTATTCAAACCGTTAAGCCTTGGATGACCTACGTATGAGCCCTTTTCTCTTATGTGATGTCCCTTATTTCTGTATAAGCCATAGTAAGCCTGCCTATCAAGCATATGACAGCAGTCTTCAACAGGAGGACTGGCCTGTAGGAGCTGGCGGCTAGTGAGAGCAGAGGCTGTTATGTTCTGTTCTTAGTCACAACCTGAAATAAACCCAGAAGAAGTACCGTACCCGCAGGGCTTTCACTCTGAAGATGCTATCATAAATCTGCTATTATCAGATGTTGGTCATTCACCACGAGCAGACAAAGTGCTTTCCGATGTGTCGGAAGACGTGAGGGACTTTCATTGCTGTGTTGATGGCTTCTCATTTGTCCTGGTGTAAAGTTAGTTAAGTCTGTCAGCTGTGGAGCGGTGGGGGGAGGGGTGGTTGGGGGGCGGGGTGGTTGGGGGGAGGCTGGGAGGACAGACGAGGAGAGGAAAGCACTTGGGCTTGTTGGCTTGTTAGCTGGGGCTGGTGATTAGAAGAGGGATGTATGAGGAATAGCCTGCCTGCCCTTGTTAGGGGGTCAGCGACAATCACCACTTTTAAGACCAACCTCAAGAGCCTTTAGAGCTGCATACGGTTGCCCATAGCAACTCCCCCTCCCCACTGCCTTCCTCCATTCCCCATGTTGAGATCATTCTTTACCCATATGCTTTTATTTATGATATGTGTTTTGTTAATGAGTGTGGTTTTTATATGATGTATCGTGTGTTGAGAGACCTTGGTGAAAATGCACTTTAAATTTTTACTTTGAAATAAACTTGAAACTCGAAACTATGAGCACTTCGGCAGGGGGTGGGGTGAGAGGAAGGAGGAGGGAGGGGGAGGGGGAGCCAGTAGGTGACAGGAGGACACAGGGAGGAAGCAGGGGTAGGCAGGAGGCTCTTCTGTCCTCTACTCTCCCCCAGGCTCTAGGCTAGGTCACTGGGGAAGCAGCATCTGGGGAACCAGGGGGTGATGATCCTGCAGTAATAGGCCAGCCAGCCCAGGGGATACTAGGCACAACTAAACAGACACAGCTAAACTGAGCTAAATATACATGTATTCAAGTCAGATCAGTCCTCCTGTCGTATGGAACAGCATCACTGTCTATACAGCATCTGAGGATGAATAGGGCCACTCAGACAGGCGATAAAGACATTGGATGGGGTGAGGTACGATCAGGCTGGTTTTTACAGAGAGGTTGGGTGGTCTTATGTTCCAGTGGCAGCCTGGTTGTTATGGAGGGAACAAAGGGAGAAGCCAGTCCCACAGCCAGGGAGACAGGCAACAAGGC
>NC_139660.1:5127120-5129620 GCF_951799395.1 Argentina silus | reverse complement strand
ATGTGTCCTCAATCGTTGGCTGTGCAAGCTAAGCTGTAAGCAGTAGCCTAGGTTCTGGATTGAAGCAGAAGCCTTCACTAGCTGATGATGGCATTTCAGCCGAGAGAGAGAGAGAGAGAGAGAGAGAGAGAGAGAGAGAGAGAGAACCCATACTGTTCTGCAATGCAAATACACACTTCCACATGAGAGGGTTCATCACTAGCAATCCCCATACACTAATATTCCGGGTCACTGCCCCCTGGCCCTCTCCGCTTCGCCCTGCCACTGTGCCACCAGCCTAATCAGGACATAGGAGAGGTGAGTGGGCAGGGGTGGTGATGGAAGGAGTGTGGGGGGGTTGGGGGGGTTGGGGGGGTCATGGGCAGTCCCCACTCATGCCTCCTGTCAATCATCCTCCTCTCCTTTCCCCACCTCCCCCGGCGGAAAGCGTATTGCATCAACCCTGATTTCTGCTGACATATGCCGCCCCCCCCCCCCCTACCCCGCCCCCCTGCCGTCTGTGGCCAGGTCAGATCTGCCTTACAAATGAGGCGCTGCTGGATCCAGCAGGGGCGGGGGGGGGTTGGGGGGGGGGGTGGACTCCACAGCTCGGGGGGATGGCTGTTTTAACATGGATAGCCGTTCCCACAACCCGCTGAAGTTACGGCTTCAAGCTGTCAACATGACCCTGTGTCCTCTCTCTCTCTCCCCCCTTCTCTCCCTCTCTCTCTTAGCCCCTTCTCTCTAAATATCTTACCCACTCTCTCACTTTGGCCCCCCCTTTCCCCTCACCCCTCCCGGCAGCATCAGGCATGGGTGATGTCAACTCCGATTAGCAAGACGCCTCTTCCTAAGTGTGTCCTTCATTATTGAGTGAAGTGACATGTTTTTTAGTACCTTCAAGTGCCTCCTAAACTGTCAGCCTGTCTATTTTAATATTCTGTTTGGGAAGCTACAGAGAAAATGCACAAAAAACACACACATACCTTTATTCACGGCACATACTTTGTCTTACACACACGGGCAGCCTCCTCCCTACCTTCCTCCCTGTGTGTGTGTGTGTGTGTGTGTGTGTGTGTGTGTGTGTGTGTGTGTGTGTGTGTGTGTGTGTGTGTGTGTGTGTGTGTGTGTCTGCGGGCTGTGGCACTGGCAATGGCACACCTGCGCGGGCGTGTTCAGGGACTCAAAGATGGATTGGCAGTCAGGTTATCTGGGCCTTCTTCTGCTCTCCATGCGCCTACTGGCCTGGAATGGAATCCAGTTCATCTGGTTATACTGGCCCGCCAGGGAGGCGGCTCTCAGCTCTCTGACAGAGCCAGACTGGACCACGCCAAGCCGAGCCAAGCAGAATCGAGTAGAACACAGCCAGGGCAGAGTGAGCTGGGCCGGTGTGAAGAATGTTGCCGATATATTTGAGGTATATTAAAGATATAATCCTAATGAAAGGATATGGAAGTGTTACCAAACATGTATTGTACAAAGCGCAGATCATATTACCTAGGGCCAACACTCATAATCTAAGTTATGGGAAAAGATGACCCAATGAAGGGTTCAATCAATTAACTTAATAATGAATAAACACTAAGATATAAAGGAGGTAACACTTACACCTATGTCAGTCTGAAGGGTACTTGTTGACAATTCAAATATCTCGGTAAGGTCTTTAATAATTCTTAGAGCCAGCATTTGTCAAGGCAAGAGAAACACCTGGTTGTATGAAAACAGTATTCATCCGCTCGGCTAAGAAACAGATGATGATCTGCAACGAAATACAAGATAAATGAGAATCTAAAAGAACATTTGCATTTCTAATGTCAAGGACAGAAGGAAGAGATTGTTGTCAATGCAGCATAAAGTCAGTTTCGTCACGAGCGTGTGGCGGTCTTTGTTGTCTGTTCAGCTCAGCCTGGCGGTGGAGAGCCTCAGCGTCTTGAGGCGGTGGTTGTCTTGTATAGCACCAGGTATGGTAGTCACTGAAGTAGAGTCTGTTTCGACTCCCTCCGTTTGTCCGGGAATACTTCAGAACCGGGTGAGTCTGTTTACCACTTAGTGTAGCGGCATTAAGAACCGAGTTGAGCAAACGCATTTATACCGCTCCCCTGCCGGCAGGAGAAGGCGCGATTCAACGGCACGCTTTTTTCTTTTTTTTTTCAGGCGCGAGTGTGATTGGCTGGGAGTTCCTGTGAATATGAATGCAGCGGCCTAAAGATATCATTCCTGAAATGTGCTCACAGACATATTGCGTGTATTCAATTATAACCAAAAGTCTTTGTCTCATATTTTAGAAGAGAACGGTATCAACCATGTTGTACGTAATAACAACATCAAGTATTGTGTTACAAAATGTTGTTTACACATTTAAGTAAAAGGCAAGACACTGTCAACAATACATTCACAAGTAAATACGTTGGAATTGCTAATGTGTTAAAGAAATTATGTGTTTCAAATAACCGGCACAGATCGTTTGTCTGTGATTGTGTGTGCGTGCGTGCGTGTGTGTGTGTGTGTGTGTGTGTGTGTG
>NC_139660.1:5117120-5122120 GCF_951799395.1 Argentina silus | reverse complement strand
GTGTGTGTGTGTGTGTGTGTGCCCAGGAAGGCGAAGAGAGGGAACCGTTGGGTATGAGAATGCCCGTACGGGTTATGTGGAGGGTGTTTCATTGTTGGTCGTGCTGGCAGGTACAGTATGTTTCAAGACTATGTTGCACTGTCTATACTGTACAACTGTGCTCAGATTGATCAGATGGAGATCACACACCTTGGAGGCACGCAGCAGTGAAGGAGTTAATGACAAAACGCAGCCGTTAATAACTCATAACTCGTCTCCTGGGGAATCCTAGTTTACATTAATTACACCATAGACCCTGGCAAACTGCATATTAAGCAGTATTTTGCAAACAAACAACTGGCATATCTACTTACCATCAGCACGGAGCAACAGGGGTCGTTTCTGAAAGATTTAAGGAGGAGAGGAGCCTGGCGAGAGAGGGAAGGCTGCTGGGCAGGGAGAGCTTTTCCAGCCCACAGAACACACACACTGAGCACGGCAGCCAGCAACGCTACAACATACACTCACTGAACACTTTATTAGGAACACCTGTACACCTTCTCATGGTGGAGGTGGTGTAATGGTGTGGGGAATGTTTTCTTGGCACACTTTGGGCCGTTAATACCAATCAATCAATCGTCACTTGAATGCCACAGCCTATTTGAGTATTGTTGTTGCTGGCCATGTGCATCCCTTCATGGCCACAATTTATCCATCTTCTAATGGCTACTTCCAGCATGATAATGCACCATGTCACAAAGCAAAAGTCGTCTCAAACTGGTTTCATGAACATGACGAGTTCAGTGTTCTTCAGTGGCCTTCCCAGTCACCGGATCTGAATCCAATAGAACACCTTTGGGATGTGGTAGAACGGGAGATTCACAGCTTGAAAGTGCACCTGAAAAATCTGCAGGAATTGCATGATGCAATCATATCATCATGGACCAGAATATCAAAGGAATGTTTCCAACATCTTGTGGAATCAACGCCACGAAGAATTGAGACTGTTTTGAGAGCAAAGGGAGGCCCTACCCAGTATTAGTATAGTGTTCCTAATAAAGGGAAGCCCTACCCAGTATTAGTATAGTGTTCCTAATGAAGTGTTCAGTGATTGTATACTGTATACTCGTCTACTCTCACTTTCTCTCTGTCTCCTCCCTCTATCCCTTTATCATCCCCCTCTCTCTTACTATCTCTTTCTCTCAGGCTTCTTAGTCTCTCTCTCTCTCTCTCTCTCTCTCTCCTGTTCTCTCTCTCTCTCTCTCTCTCTCTCTCTCCTGTTCTCTCTCTCTCTCTCTCTCTCTCCTGTTCTCTCTCTCTCTCTCTCCTGTTCTCTCTCTGTCTCTCCTGTTCTCTCACTCTCTCTCCTGTTCTCTCTCTCTCTCTCCTGTTCTCTCTCTCTCTCTCCTGTTCTCTCTCTGTCTCTCTATCGCTCATTCTGTCTCTTCCTAGAACATCAAAACCGACATAGTACTACTTTCCCCTCAGTCTATAGTGTATGCAGGGTATCTCTCATGGCAGCAGCTTTAGCAGTGACACTGTACTAGATAGGCCTAAACTGAACTAAACTGTTGTGTTGTGTGTGCGTTTGTGTTGTTTCTGTTCCCGTCTCCGTGTTTGCTCGGTGACTGCTGTTGCGGTACACAAACGCTGTGAGTGTTGCTTCCTCAGACCACCCGCGTGTTTCTCATTTACCACAGGGGAGAAGATGCTTCGCTAGAGGGGGGGGGGGGGGGGGGGGGGGCACGGTGTAGTCTCCTCTGTGGGGTCTGACACCCGTCAATGTCTCGCTGTTACATTTCTGTGACATGTTATATGTCAGGAAGAGAGGAGGCAGAGAGAAGGGGGAAGAGAGGAGGAAGAGAACTCAGCAGGGAGGCTGGAGAAGGATCCAGGAATGGAAGGGTAACTGTTTCATCACACACTGGCGAGAGGCAGTGCACTGCGACTTTCACCCTGTGTGTGTGTGTGTGTGTGTGTGTGTGTGTGTGTGTGTGTGTGTGTTGTATTCACTATGAGTAAAAGTGACTTTCGGTGTAATTACAACTCAAAGGCTGCAGGGAGTGATTTATGGAAAAGTACAAATTCTGCATAGAGATACAGTGGATATCAGCATGAAGAATCCTACACAATGCCCACACAGTATCAAAAAGGATTATGAATAGTACTACACTATTACCCGCGTGCGTGTGTGTGTGTGTGTGTGTGCGTGTGTGTGTATAACTAGAATGTGCCTATGAGCAACCAAACATATGAATATTACAAACATACAAACATGAACAGAAGAAGTTAGCGCTCCTCATTTTCCTCACCATGGACCGGTAGTCCTAAATATGTTCCATGGTTGTTAAATGTTTCAGCAGCCAGATGGTTTAGAGATCTGGTTTCACTCCGAGCGGAGGAGGCAGCCTCCCCTCCGCCGACTGTGTGCCCCCTACACCTCATTTATAAATTCATCCACATCCCTCGTTTAATCCCAGTGGTGGGTCAACCCTGACGGATGCCCTCTGAGGCTGGCAAAGGGGCGCAATTAGCGAGTCCATGAGCGGAGAGTATGAGCAGGACCAGGATGCGCTCAGAGAGAATCCCCCTCTTTTTAACGCACTGCTAAACACAGTTACAGCCTACCGTCAACACATCCCTTGGCGTTCTCTCACAGAACAACTTTTTTTTTTCCTCCTCCTCCTCCTCCTTATTATTCAAATGCTCTTTAAGGAAAAAAAAAAAGAGAGAGAGAAAGAGGAAAAAAAAAGGCCCTCCGGCCTCGGAGCTCTGCAAATTTGAGGGATAAAAGAAACGACTTGTTTTTCAAGAAAACGCCAGAAATGTTCAAAGTTTTTTTTTGCCGGTGTTGTATTTGCATCTTTAATGTGTAACATGTGCCTTATGGCTGGGCCCTCGTCCTACTCTTGTCTTAGTTCACAGAGACGAGGCTTCGGCTCGACTCTACGGATGTCTCTCCGTACGCCGGTGGAGGTTTGATCTGGCCGTGCTGAGCCGTGCCTTGCTCTATTGCTACACGGAGACTGTCCTTGTCACTAGCTATCTGCAGTAGGGAGAATGCAACGACCACTCACACACACACACACACACACACACACGCACGCACGCACGCACGCACGCACGCACGCACGCACGCACGCACGCACGCACGCACGCACGCACACACACACACACACACACACACACACACACACACACACACACACACATTTTTACCTCTCTCCCTTCCACACATATTGCCCTTTTCCTTTTATCAAATGGGTTTATCAAATGGGTTATTTTCCCCATGCATATCAATTCTGTTTTTCCCTTTTCTAAGTAAACAACAATGACTCACTGGGCCTTCTATAAAAGAGACCAATTTGGGGAAAAAAATTTAAAAGTACAAATGAATTGACATTTGATGTCATTGCCTCCAAAGGCTGTGTGGGAGTGCATCTGATCAATGCTGGGCAATATCCCCCAGAGAACAGACACATAAAACAGTTCAGACCAGGCTGGGGTAAAAGGCTGGGGTATTGATTGAATCCTTTACCAAAGTTTTTTTTTTTTTTTCTTTTTTTTATCTCTGGGGCTCGAGCCTTCTGGTGTGGGCTCTGTGCAGATGGCATGGTGGATGCCATGATGGCGAGTTGGGTAAAGAGAGACTTACCCCTGGCAGTGTTTTCTGTTCATGGAGGGCGTTCTGGGCTTTGATGGCTGACTCGCGGGCGCAGTAGGTGAGGAATGCACAGCCTGCGAAAAAAAACAGAGAAGAAGGGGGAGGGAGACATTTAGATGTTAGTCTCTCTGAACACTGAGTACTGAACACAAACAACAAAAGAACAGGGACCAAACGCCAACGGGACTCAACACAGAAGCGTTGGCGACGTTAGCTCAGTCACAGAACAACAGAGAACAATGGACTCTGAAGCTGTAGCCCCAGTTACCGAGCACTAACACAACCCTATATTCGGCATCACTGAACTGTGTTCAATAGCACCCACCTCCCTCCTCCCCCTCTCTCCTCGGTCCCCATCAACTTCGCTTAGTCTCAAGCCCTTTGTCAGTCATGAAAAACAACACTCTGCGAAGGGGAAGTGTCCCTCCCAATGAGGAGGCTGCATGACCACGGCTGCCGGGAACACTTCCTGCAGACAGTCTAAATGCACAAAGTCTATTTTCTTGGGCGGGGGGAGTGGGCAGGTGGGGAGCCGATGGGGCTCTGCAAAGCAAGGCTGCTGGATGCTTTCTCTCTCTCTCTCTCTCTCTCTCTCTCTCTCTCTTTTCTCCCTCTCTCTTTCTCTCTTTTCCTCTCTCTCTCTCTCTATATATATATATCTCTTTCTCCCTCTCTCCCCCTCTCTTTCTGTCTGTCTCTCGATCCCCTCCCTCTCTGTCAATCTGTCTCTCCCCTCGCTCTCTCTCCATCTTTCTCTCTCTCTCTCTCTCTCTCTCTCTCTCTCCACCCCTGCCCCTCTCTCTCTCTCTCCACCCCCCCCTCTCTCTCCACCCCTGCCCCCTCTCTCTCTCTCTCTCCACCACTGCCACCTCTCTCTCTCTCTCTCCACCCCTGCCCCTCTCTCTCTCCACCCCCCCCTCTCTCTCTCTCTCCACCCCCCCCCCCTCGCTCTCCACCCCCTCTCGCTCTCCACCCCCCCTCGCTCTCCACCCCCGCCCCATAGATCAGCCTCTCCCTGTCCAAAGCTCCTAGCATGCCGCCGTGCTGCACAACATTGAGCCCTTCTGACAGCAGCAGAGACAGCGAGAGGGAGCAGGGCCGCAGGAGGGAGAGGGGGTGAGAGAACACTGTGCAGACGGAGGGAGGGAGGGAGGGAGGGAGGGAGGGAGGGGGGGGGGTGGGGGGCAGGAGCGGGAGGCATCAAGCCCCAGGGCTCCCTGAACACAGAGTGAATGCCCAGCCACACGACCCCAGGTGACTAGCACACACACACACACACACACACACACACACACACACAAACACACACACACAAACACACGCACACACACACACACACACACAGAATCTCCATCTC
>NC_139660.1:5014620-5107120 GCF_951799395.1 Argentina silus | reverse complement strand
AAGGAGGATGCTGAGTTGAGTGCCAGGTGAGTGTGTTCCTAACAGACAGTGGCGTAGCAGAGATGGTTTGGAGACCACACTCGCGTGATGAGTAACCTTGCCAGAGACCTGAAGACATGCATTTGCTCCCCAAGTGAATTCCTAGGCTTCAGCTTAGCGGGTTTGTGTGGGAGACCCGAGTTCAAATCCCGCCTCCATCACACTGGCCTACAGCAAAGATATCACCATGGCCATACAGAGACAGCCTACAGGGTGGGGCTCATCCTCAACCTCAAGGTCCACACAACCTTCCCTCACTGCCCCTCATGCAAGACAACATTATTTTTGGTTAATAAATAATTAGCGAACCATGGAGGGGGAGATGAAAAAGGAGGGAACCTTGTTTTGTGGTTAAAACTTTGGTGAGAGGTGAGACCATACGTGAATGCAAACATGGACCAGTTTTTAAATCTACAGATTTCTATTTCTATTCTACATCTTCGGGGGGGAAAAAATCTGGTTTACAGCCAACATTGACCATTATAACTGCATCTAAATACATGGAGTCAATGGAACTGCCAGGGAATGCTGCATCTCCTCCTCTACAGAATAAAACATCTGTAATGTTGTCAATAAACCTCACAAAGTATTTAAACCTGCTGCGAGGCCTAAACTGTCTAAAAGACTATCAATGGACTGTCTGCATGATTCTGATTACCATCAGAGTGCAGTATGTGTTCAGCATGTGTACAGCCCCATCGTTCAGTACATACAGCTCTGTTGATGGTATGTAAGTGAATTTGCTTCCCATCTGTTTTCCCAGAGGGGAGGCTGTCGTACAACAGCGCCGTGATCCTCAGTTCTTTCCATATGAGAACATTCAATATGGAGCGCACATCTACTGTGTGAGAGATTTGAAAACTGAGATTTACTAGATTTGTTTAGTCAACACTTTCTTTACAGGTATAAGCTCCACTGGGATATTCCATGGTGGTGGAGTCTGTATGCTCTTATATGTATCAGCCAGCTTTCAACCCCTGCCCCCCCCCCTCCCCTTATTGCAGGGCCACCCCACTGTGTAGACCATCCATCAGTGAAGCTTGGAAAAAAAAATAAAACTTGAATAAATATTTAATTAGATTATTCCTATGATTTAATGTGCTTCTGCCTGGCTGGGGTCTATACGGCAATATCTCTGGTCCATTTATAAATGCATTAACACAAAGATCCCCCCGACACAAGCTTAATATTGATACTGGGCTGTTGCAGCGGTAGGCAGGCAGGCAGGCAGGCAGATGGGAGAGCAGCAGAACGTTAGTATTGCCTGTCCAGTGTGCTGAATCACTCCTGCCTGCCACCCATCCTCCTCTCATCAAGACTGTGTGTGTGTGTGTGTGTGTGTGTGTGTGTGTGTGTGTGTGTGTGTGTGTGTGTGTGTGTGTGTGTGTGTGTGTGTGTACCTACCGGTATATGAATTCAGAAGCTAGTCTGGCAAGATTGACATACCGCACAACAATGGCCAACAATTTCAAGCCACAGAAAAACAAATTAAAATACGTTCAAAATGGCTTTGAGTGCTTTTCATGTACAAGTCCGCACTTCACAACACAGGACTGTCAACAATTCCACAGCAATGATGAGAAATAAAAACAGCAACCTTCAGGTCTCCTTCACACAGAGAGAGACACATATTTTCAAACTAAACTCGGTGAGTGAAGCTTAATGAAGAGCAGAGGGAGAAGTTTTCACCGAGTGATAAATTCAACTTCAGGAAATCCTCTACCTATTAATACCAATTGGGCGACAATAATTGGCAGGCCATCGACAGTGCAGGCAGAATTAATCATTTGAAGAGGGAGACTAGACGGCATTTTTAATTGGCAAAGGCAGCCACTGTTTAGGGAGACAACCAGCTGATCACCCCTGAGACTTCAGCTTCAGACAATGCACATTTGCTAATCCTCTTGAGTCAAGTTATTATGGCCACGCATTATTATCATGCTTTACAAACTAATTCCATGTTTTCCCTGATGGATTACCGGAAGAACCAGTGGTTTGGAAGGAGGAGAGAATAACACAACAGACTAGGGATATAATGTAAATCAAAATGACAGTGCCACAACACTCAGTGTCTGTAGCTAAGGACCTTTTTGGTTCGATGAACACAATTTTGTTCTTGGGGGGGAAAAAACGGTGTGTGTGTGTGTGTGTGTGTGTGTGTGTGTGTGTGTGTGTGTGTGTGTGTGTGTGTGTGTGTGTGTGTGTGTGTGTGTGTGTGTGTGTGTGTCGAATTGCATGCGTGTGGAATTTCTTGCAATAATTCTACCAGGAAGACATTCAGAATCCTTTATGGTTTATAAAACACTGACAATAGAATAACCAGTGAAGTGCAATAGGATAGTACTGAGGTGATTTCTTACTGTTCATTCTGTGGCCAGGATTTATTACATTTCAAATAAACCCAGTCAACTAATCCCAGGGTTATTTTATACTAATGTTATTTTATAAGAAAATAAATTGGAGTTTGACATGTATATTTTGGGAATAATCTGTGAATTGTTTACTTGAATATGAGTAGTAATCATATCAATTAATGTTGGGAGAATGAGCAATCTAATCTCGCAAATGAGTTGATGAGATGAGGTAATTAAGATTGAGGTAATAACCACAACAACAATGCGTGACACATTTTCAGACCATATATGTTCACTTCCGAGAACATACTTCTTTGTTGAATTGTCTTTAGATAAATATTTTTTCAAAATGGTAATTTTACAAAATAAGATTCATGTTTTTTACTTTGTTATATTAATCCACTCCTCATATGAACCCGTCAAATTCAAAACTATTTTACTATAAGCTTTCTGGTACATAGAAACAACTTGTTGATAAAACATTTTGGATATAAATGGGGGGGGGGAAAAGGCTCTATATTACTGCTGCAAATGAAATGATAAAATGTGACAAATTCCTGAGGATGATAATATGATAATGTAGAAATAAAACCATTTAAAAAGAATTGTAAACTACAGACTATAGTTGACGTTATGAGTGATGTGCTATTCGAGGCTCATAATTGTATCAGCTTTTTGACTCATAGAAATACCTGCTCACATATTTCACAAACAACACATAACAGAATGCGGGGCATGACTTCAGTGATCACACAACAATTTTCTGGTGCCAAATACTGCAATCATTATGCAATGCAGTGCAATAAGGCTTTACTGCTTACACACAACCTTGAGAGCCTACTGCAGTGAGAGCTACTGGGAGCTGTGCTGGTTTCTAAAGTCAACCACTTAAACTAGAATGATGATTGACAATCAAAGTGCCCTGTAAAGTCCGGCTATAGTCGTATGGGTCTGATGAGGTGTGGGGGTCCTCTGGAATGGATGACCTTTGACCTTTCATTAGCGACGAGAGATGAGCGGGGTATTTGGCATATTATAAGATAATTATTTCAGTTCATTAACAGATGGACATTGTAAAGGACACAATATGTGACCTTTTTTTTTTTTTACTTATACCAGATGCTGTACAGTATGTGAATTATGTCAGTCATAAAGTCCTGGATCCAATAAGATGTTGTTGATTTAAATTTGACTGGCATCATCACCTGTGGATGATGTTATTTTGATGTAAATCATGAGGTTTGATAATACAGTGTTCAAGGAATCACAATATGATCAATTCAGTTTTTACTTTCACAGATCTAAAGGCTTCACTGATCATCTTCATTGTATTAACGTCACCAAAGCCATACAGGCCTATGGCCTATAATTCCATGATAATATCGTACGTCAAAACTGTATTGCGTAAGACGGCATAGGAGCTTTTCTGCTACACGTATTGGAGCCAACAATACCGTGGGTAGTGATGCCATCGATGGAACTACCATAGAGCTTGTTAGAAATCACCTGCATACAGATAGAGAATTCCAGGGCCTTGTTTCAAAATGAATCTCAAATGTTGTGGTTTCAGGTTTTGCATGTTGTTTTTAATTCAATTTATTCACAATAGCATTTGAAATTTAGCATAATAGGTTTATGATTTTCAAACATTTACAGATCACTGCAGTGGGGATAGGCGTGTATTTTCGTGTCACATTGTACCAATAGAATTAGAATGTTGGTACTGAAAACATGTTTTTGATGTGAAGTGAAATATTTAATGAATGGAGACCGTGCCAAATACCTAAAATAGGCCTATTCCTCTTTGTCTAGGAAATATTGAGATAATGTACACTAGAAATTGAGTGTAATATGAAGACGGAGTTTAGTGCTTATTGAAGGCTAGTGTTTTCTTGAGGAAAAACATGATGATGATGATGATGATGATGATGAGGATGATGAGGATGAGGATGATGAGGATGAGGATGACGCCTGAAACACTGACGATTATGAATAGGTAAACACTGCCATAGCTTAATAAATCTCCAAGGCGTCGACGACTTAACCCGACAGTAGTGAAAAACGCTGAATTTTGCCACTATCTTTTTGTCTGTGCGCGTATTTACATAACGAGCTCTCCATCCTCGAGCAGCAGCATCACTGCTCGCGCCGTAGAGACGTCCGTCATCTTGTGACAGTTCCATGCCTCCCTATTTTGTAACATTGTGGCACTGAATTGATTTTGTCGTGTTGGGTTTGCTACTACTCAAATCCAACGGCACGTTGGAGGGATGTTATAGAAGGCATATGGATAAATAAATGATACTGCCCCTCCGCAAAAGATGGGACAGGCAGGGGGAGGCTCTTTAAAAATGCATCCCTTTCAAGCGCCTCTGCCCCACTTCTGAGAGAGCGTTCACAATACAGTCAAATGGCAATACAATTAAATGCGATGATAAACACATATCAATGTTGGTCTAATATCAAGGCGACAACGCTTGTCATCTGTACACATTCTAGATAATTTCATTGTGGCCGACTATAAAAGGTCTATTCTGTGCAGTGTGACAACCATGACCATGACATGAGAATAGTTTAGATGGAATTATAAAACCTCCCTGTTTGCATGCACATGCCAGATATTATCATATTAGATTGAAAGGAAACGTGAAACCACAAACATAAGTCACGACAATTATAAGTGTGGAGCCTATCATGCGTAGGCTAGGCTATTTGACGGAAAATGAAATGCATTTTCTGCCAGCTGGATTTGTGCGATAATTTCTTCATCTAAATGTATAACCGTATAAGGTTGTCTGCGTAAAGCAAAATACGCCTGGCATGCGACCGAAAATTGTACATAATATTCTATTCATACAGAATACAGGAAATTATTAGGCCTCGCTACCTATTCCGATTTAAGGGGGGGCACACGTTACCTTTGTGCATGCCGGTGTATCGGTCCTTTAAAACTGTCAGTTCGTGGATTTTTCCAAACTGTTCAAACAGAGGTTTCAGGTCTTTTTCCTCTAGGTTCCGCGGTATCTGCCCGATAAACAGCTTTATGGCATCTTGGTCTTTCATGTTGCCGCTCTCCGGATGAATGGAAATGGATTCTGACCCGTTCATGGGTTTAGGAAATGTGATCTGAGAGTACTGGTGCTGGTGAGGGATAAGTAGTAGTGGTTGTTGGGTCGGTGGTGCCCCCGGTCCAGTGAAAACCAGGCTGGTGTGAGCGGGATGGGGCTGCTGTGGTTGCTGCTGCCTTCTTGTTTCAGTCTGAGTGAATCTGGCCATTCTGAGCAGAGAGCAGACTGGATAATAATGACAACACACACACACACACACACACTGAGAGAGAGCAAGCACTCAGCTGGAAACCAGGCTCACTTTCTATCCGACACACAACACACTCGCACACACATAGTACAAGAGAGAGGGTGTTGATAGGGGGAGAACAGCCAAGCGAGCGCGACATTCGCCGCTCTGGAGCGACACCCACTGGCGTTCGCCTGGTAGTGCAGCTTTGAAAATTGTTCCTTGCATTGAGAGCGTAGCAGCCTACCTAATAATTGATGAATGATCATAAATGTAAAGATTTTAATTCAATGAGTGAATTTTAAATCACACGTCATATTGAAGCTTATATAAATCCCAATACAAACTGGAATTTAAAATTATTCAAAACAGTAGGGCTAAACTCTGGGGATTTTCAGCAAATACTGTACATGAATGACATTGATAGTGCATAGCGTTTGATGTATTCCCACATGGGGTTAGAATAAACCCAAGCTCTCTGAAACTTTGTAGAATCTCCTGGGCCTAGTATTTCAAAACTTTTAATATGGACCAGAATGATCCGGATTCTTTTTTGCTATCCAGGATCGAGCCGTCTGATTTCCCCAATACTACTCAAAATCTGCCAGACAGATTTGATCCCGGATCGGAAAAAAAGAGTCTGGATCATTCTGATCGAGATGAAACATTTTGAAATACTGGGCCAAGGAGATCAGAGTTCTAGAAAGCATGGGTTTATTATAACCCCATATGGGCATACGCGTCTCAAGTAGAAGTGCTAATCTAAGATCAGGTCCCCCTGTCTATGTAATCCGAGTCATTATAGTAGATAAAACCAAACTGATCCTAGATCAGCACTCCTACTTTGAGATACTTCAAGAATATGGGCCCTGGTTTTGATTGGACCTGGGAGAATATAAGGCAACAATCAGTTATTGATTGGAACCAGGTGTGAGTGAACCTCTGAGCAGTGACATGAATTGATCAATTAGCCCCAGAGAGACGACAGCTCTCAGACTGGAATAGTATACCCTTGCTATATGAAGTGTATCCCGTTTCCTTGTAATCCCAAGCATAATCTGGTTTACATAGTGGCATGGTCAAGAGTTTTGCCCTGTGGTAGGCTAGTACACTCCTTTTATTGCCTCTGAATTCATTTCTCCATTTTGATTAGATTTAATCTATGGAGATTCAGTAGATGGCTAAGATACAACAGTAGAAAGATGCGTACCCTTGATAGTTTTCGTTCATATAACAGTGTGTCATCGCCCCCGCTGTAATTAGTAAAAAAAACAAACACCGCAGCTTATCTCCCTAGCGTTATCCTTCTGGCCTCTTCTGCTTCACTTGTTCATTGTCTTGTTTGTCTTGCATTGTTGGTTCCAGGCTGCTCCAAGGACAGTGATCAATACATTGGCTTCTTGCTCCCTCTTCTGGAATTCGAGAAGAGGCTACAGTTAACTACTCCGCGGCCCTGTTGTCAGACGGCATGAAACAATTAACAACCCTGTCTGCTTCAGTCTGTTAATTAGCGAGGTGACAGGTAGTTAACGACAGAAGAAGCCCCTCGCCATTCTCTTCAGGGTAAATTCTAAGCGGGATGCTTGGGAGGGCCAGATGCTGGCGTCACCCCGTCGCAGATGAGATTTAAAAGGGTCAAGGGTTAGGTAAGGGTTATGGGCATCCCACTTAGAAGCTACCTTTTCTTCTAGCCATAGGGTGTAGACTGAGAACACTCACAATAGGGTGTAGACTGTAGACTGAGAACATTCACAATAGGGTGTAGACTGTAGACTGAGAACATTCACAATGCTGCAGGTAGAAACGTTTTATGTAGTGCAGAGATTATTACAGCTACATGACAGTTACCCATATCGGTTCTATATAATACAATTATTTCTGAAAAACCTCTTGAATGCAAGCCTAAAATCTAGCAACAACTCAGGTGATTACCCATGTCACAGATTATGGGGGAGACAATGGGATGAGAAGTGTGAAATGATGAAGATGGACTCAGGTTTCTAAAGAAACGTATTAAGAAACCTTTTAGTCTTTGACAAAAAAGGAAAAGTTGCTTTTAGGAGACATTATCGTAACGATTCTTAACAAAGAAGTACCTGAACTTAAATGGCTGGTGAACCCCTAATTTCTCACAGGCTTTATTGATATTAAGATTGACTCATCTTCTCTATTTGTATGCACTGTCAACAGCACTTACACAGAAAATATATCTGTTCTCTAAAACTAAATCCTTATACAGCCACATCATAAAATAAACCAAACCAAGAAAATAAAACAAATCACAGAATTAAAACACAGCACGGCCTGCTATTAGTAAAACAAAAACAAAAATTAGCTTTTAACTGAACATATCTGCAGGACAGATTTTTTAATTGTACCCTCTTTAACAGTGGATTAAATAAAGTGATATATTGTCAGTGACAACACTGTGGGCTATAGAGTGAATCGATACAGGCCTTCTTGGCTGCTGCTGTGCACCGTGGGGAGCCCTAGAGCTTCCGGATTGCAGCGTCAATGTCTGGAATGATCTCCTTCAGCTGGTTCCACTGCTCCGGGTTCAACGCCACACCTGCGTACGTGGGGGGGAGCAGGCAGTGGTTCAACATTGACATAAGTGGTCAGTACTGCATAGGGAGTTAGCAACCTGCTGTCTCCCATATTTTCTATCTGTATTTTTTACTTTTTTCTTTTTTTTTTTTTTTTTTTTTTTTAAATGGATCTATAAAAGACCTTTGGTCTTCTATATTTACCCACGAAGTGTTGTTTTGGTGTTATTCAACACAAACACCCAACGATGACATTTATTGACTCCCAAAGCTATTTATTTGGCCGCTGGGCACGTTGATGTGAGTTAGCGAGGACAGGAGTCAGTGTTTTTTCGCAGGTGGCTCGGCACCTCGACCAGTTTACTGGCCCAGCAGAGAAACACAAAAAAGAGGCCAACCATGATGGATCCTATTGGATAAGAAGTCTGAGTTGTCACACTGCTACAGTGCTACTGCCTTATAGAGTGATGGCGAGAGGCTATTTTTGGGGTTGAGGTCAATGCAGTGGGGGGGGGGGGGGTGTTAGAACTTCCAGTTCATGCTTTTTTTATTGACCATTGCCATTAGTGTTTGGCCAGGCTGAAGGCGAGAGACAAGAAATCAATACGGGCCGTTCTATAAGTGTGAACTCAAAAGTTACATACAATTTAGCGGCAGGCGAGCTAGCATTTATGCTGCTCCTTGTTAACCAGTCAGTCGGCAAAGGGAGGGAGGCAGCCAAGCTTGATTTGTACAGCCTGTAGTGGCTGAGGCCCAGGGGGAGTCACTGAAGACAGCTGAGGGAACTACTTAGCATTCTACACCACACATCAGCCCCAATTACCCAAAACCTACAGCATAATCACACACTCAGTAACACACACACACATATTTTCACACACACACATTGCACCCCTATACACACACACACACACGTCACTCCCCAAGCCCTCATCTCAAAATTATTCAGCTTGCCAGCTAGTGTTGGGTGTGGTGGGGGGGGGGATTGACTTTGTAAAAGATAAGAGCCAACTATATTCCATTGTTAGGAGAGTGATTCTTATATGCTCTGGCTGGCATGGCAAACTTTCTCAAACTGAAGCTCCTCTGACTAATAAGCGGAAAGTGTTTGAATGTCCCTCTGTGACTAATTCACCGCTGCTCTCGGGCTGTGCATTGCAAAGCATGCTCGCTCAAGTGTAAGGTGTTGTTCAAGGAAATTAGCGTGATGTAATGGCAAGGCACGTTCGCCACTGAAACCTTTCATGGGCTGCTGGCTTAATGGCCTGAACGTGAGAAGAGCTGTCTGTAGCGTTACCAGTTACCTTTCCTTCCAGGCTTCAGGTCCCCCATATCAGTGGTGTAGAACTCCCGGATATCCACCAGAGGTTTTCCTCTGAAGGGGGACACCCTGACGTATCGCAACTTGCCAATCTATAGGAGACAGGAGAAGAGAAGGGCACACAACTCCTTGATGGCTGCAGTGTTTTCATCTTTGCCTCTTCATCTAAAACTAGTAATGTCTAATTGCCCATTAAATTGGCCATTGAAGAGAAATAACAACACAAACGACACTGGTACAATATTTTCCACACGTCAATTGAGTGTTCAGACAGTCATTATCTTAATGTTTACGTTGATGCCCTGGTATTGATCTCTCCAGACACCTGGAACTCAGGGAATAGATTCTGTAGACACAAACCGAGAACATGGTCTCCTCCTGAGAGTCCCCCCCAAGGTCCTTCTTGGCCTGAGGGCTAGCGCTGGAGCTGTTCTCTCCAGTCTTCTGTTTTTTCTGGGCTGGACCACCACAACCTCCACCACCCCCCTCTGAGGCTGGGAGCTTCTTACTCTTTACCTGAGGGGCAGACTGACAGGATGGCCACAGGGTTAGGCCTGAACATCCTCAAAACTTAAATGAAAACTGACTTGCTCACAAGGGCTATAGGCCTATTATAAGTCAGGATATCACAATTGCAGCAAGGAATTTTTAAAAATGGTATCGATAAACACAAGTGCATGTTGCCAATTCAAAGAGTGCCTTGTTCACAGTAAAACTGAAGTGAGACTAACTAACTAGTACATATGGAATATATGTATGTTGATGTGTGCGTTGTGGGCATTGTTTAGCAAACATGAGGGTATGATACCTTGTTGTCCTCCTTGTCTGAGCCACTGCTGCCATCTGAGCTGCTGCTGGACTCCTGGGTTTTGGGCATTGTGAGTTTCTGTTAAAAATGAAGGAGGTTGACTGCATTAGGGCTATTTGTACATCAAGTGCATCACGCCACAGACCACAGCAGGGAGCAGCATTTTCCACAGTGCGTTCGAACCCACCAACAGCGCGCGACAATTGGAGCGACAGTTTTACTGAACGGTGGCGTATAATTGAGTTTGAGGTCGATACGCAAATCCAAACAACCAGATATTCGGCCGGTCTTCGGCAAATTACATGGTATTTATTTTACATCTTAGAAGTAAGAAAGTTTAATGGCAATTAACCATATTAATTTACCTTGTCGATGAAGATATCAGTGAAGAAAGAAGTACACCGTGCGTCCGAGAAGTCTGAGCGGTTTGCAATCTTGCGTCTAATTAGGTGTTCTTCATTAGCGCAACCTTTCCAAATGAATGAATTAATGTGGGCCAGGGGGTGACTAGGCTACAGCGTATCTATTCGTCGTAGCCTAGTATTTTAATGAAAATCCATGTGCAGTTCAATTATTAACAAATTGCTTATCTTTGTAGGCCTACATTTTCATATAAATATTCAGAAAATGTACAGCATTTGGTCACTGGTCGAAAGTCACATTGTTATCTGTTTTCAATTTCCAGTTGTAGAGCGTTACAATCAAAATGGAGAGACAATTGTGCATGAACTGAATTGCATTCATGCCACAGCTGTATCCAGAGGAAGGGCCCATCTCCAGGTTAATCAATTTGACACATCTGAGAGGCGCAAACAACAGAAAAGGCTTCACATTGCGCTGATTGTATGCAATTTACCAATGAACAAACTCATCAAACGGAGAGCGTAAACACCTGGCCAAGTGCCATATGGGTCCTAACAATATTCAAACCTTTTTCCTTCAATCATTCCTTCCTCCATTACTTCAGGGAGATACAGTATTCGGCTTATATCAAATCGTGCAAAATGGGATGTCAAGGCAGGCAGAGAGGACTAGAAGTATATTAATTGGGTCTGTACTTCGTTCCAAATTGCAGTTGGTCTCGAGTTGCACCGGTGCTTATCCGCCACAAGAGGGAAACTGAATTCTACCCTAATCTAATCTCAATCCCAAAATTATTTCATAACTCTCAAGGGCCAGTTTTCAGAAAAGTAGAATGAGTTGTGCTTTCAGTCCCTTGTGCCTTAAGTCCCACCTTGATGTTTTATGATATATCAACATAAATCAGATCTGAACCAAATCCAAATGATTGGCCTACAACATAATATGCTACAACCACAATCATGTTTGTATGACAGTTGGTTGATATGGATGTTGTTAAAAAAAGAAGGTGGATCCAAAGCTAAGGAGGGAACAGAAATCAAGGATAATTTTGTATCTGGATGTAAATTCTGGAGAGAAAAGAAACTGGACTATTACATTGACCTGAGAGAAGGTCCAGTTTAAATTCCCTCTGCAGTCATATTAAATCCCACTCAGTCAATGCCTGAGAATCTGTATGGGCAGCATGGTGTCTGCCTGAGCAGTTTAAAGTCATCATCATGATGTTCCCCTCAGCTCTAAATCTGCCGGCTCTCTATTTTCACTCCTAAATGTGAACATGGCTGTGGTAGCCACAGAAGAGATTAGCAGTTAAGAAGCCTCCTACAGGGTATGGACACACTCAAGATTTCAATAGGTCCATAAATATCTCCTCCCTCGGAGTCAGAGAGGAGGTGATACGATTGAAAGCATGTTTTTGCCAAGATTTCTGTGTTCTCAGTACTGGAGAATAAAGGGATGTAAACGCTAATAATTGTTCACATCACATGTTAAATTAGATGATATTTTATATTTACTCTACGATATGTGCTATCAGTGTTAGGACAATGGGACCATTTTAATAGAGCCTATAGACCTACTTCGAATAGCCTATATGGGGCCTCACTTTAGAAGTTTTTCACATTTTGCTACTATAATAGGACAATAAGCATGCTGGGTTAGAGGTCTAACAACATGTGACTTCCTCCAAGATGGCATTTGGGTTTATGAATGACATTTGATATATATGTGTAATGTATTCTTTTGTTTAAGGCCAACATGGGGTTGCTGATAATATTCTCCATAATCAAACTATGATGATTCAGATGTTCCCATCTATCTTTCACTGACATTTGATGCCCCTTCAAAATAGGTTGGAAATGAGATGCAGTATTTAAATGACAAATTAATATGGTCTTGGCTTTTGACAGATCGACTCACTGACAACAGCTGAGACACTTTACAGTATAGCCTATTCAATTCACTGTCTGACAATGAGTCATTCATCATACATATACTAACTGTGTCCATCCCCGTGCCCTCATTGTGTTCCAACTGACAGCCGGACCTTTTGCGGCTATTTTTAAATCATATCAAATTCAGTCCCCAAGGATTAGAATTGAGGGGGTTGTACATAGAGGAGGGCTGTTGTAATGGTGAATCAAGTAGCTGCCTCAGCCCTCCAGACACTTTCTGATCAATATTTCAAATACATGTCTATCAAGTAGCTGACCTTAATTTGCAGACAGACAGCTAGGCAAGTCCCCCAGGACCACATGTGCATGGACATGCACAAGATATACATATTTATACATGCTGTACACACACACATTAACACTTCCTGTTGTCTAGTGTATTTTGAACAAGGAAGCTATCGTTCAAAAATCAGATTCAGTGTTGTTTAGACCGGTAATCATCTGTATACAGTGAAAGAGGCTTTTGAAAGTCATCCTTAGAAATGGGTAGTATGAGGCGCTAAGGCGCATACCATATCATCGTAAGGTCCCTGGTTCGATTCCGACCATCGACATGTCCTGCATGTCATCCCTCCTCTCTCACCCATCCTTCCTGTCAATCTCTACTATCTCTCTATCCCAATAAAGCAGAAATGCCCTAAAAATATATTTTAAAAAGAAATGGGTAGTATTGGGTAGCTTGTGCTGAACATTGTATGCACTGAACAGTTTGTAAGAAAGATGCTGTGCAATGTATTATTAACAAGGACACTCATATACATTTAAAAACATATTTTTTTTCCTTCAGCCACTATTTCAGTTTTGCTAGGGTTGCATAAGAGTTTTGGCTAGCATTGCATTCAGAACTTGTACATCCTTAGACTGCGGCCAAAACAATGCCTTCCAGCAGCTGACCCGAAGCGCATGAACAAGTCTGTCACAACAGTAAGGGTTGAATGATGCTTCAAACCACAGAGTGGTTCTCTCTATTGTGAGTCTTCTCATTCATACAAGTCACTTAACATTTAAAGAGGATATGATGCCTCAGTGCCTGCTGTGTGTGTTCACCTTCGCTGCATTTCAGCAAAGCTTCCTTCTAGACTGCTGTTGAGGCAACGCTGTGTGCTTGTTGCGTATGTACGAGGCCAGAGGTAGAAAACAAAGAGCAATAGGTTACGAGGCAAACAGGGTGAGAACTCAGACACTGTGAGGGTGTAACAGTGGAAGCTGTTTTGTTGAAGCTGAAGATATACTTCAGGCAAAATCAGTAACAAAACAGCTTCCCTCTTCATGTGGCTATGAGACAAGATGTCCTCCCAAGATCCCCCCCTTTTCCTCATTGCTATGGACCATACAGTACAGTAGCTCCAGCTAAAGGAACAGTCCGAAAGATTACAAAGGAGCACACAGTTGTTTCCACTCAGAGCCATATTTACAAGAAGAAAAAAAAAAAAAAAAAAAAAGTATCTTTCCATTTTTATTTAATCAGCGTTTATTTTACAAGGAAAGCTTACTGAAATCACATTCTAACACAATGCAGAGCTGCATCGGCAGCAAGAGGCGCAAGACCCCTCCAACTCTAGTCTTCCTAACGCATCTATTGCCGAGTAGACCTAATTTCAAGGTGTGTGACTTTCATACTTGCTTCATCTCAACTTCACTCATCTCATTCCACCTCCCCTACAGACTGCTGCTGAGACACCTCTCCCATCTGTTTGCTTGTTTGGTATGTATGAGAGCCAAGGTAGAAAACAGAGTAATAAGTAACAGGGCAAGCAGAGTGAGAACTCAGACTCTGTCAGAGTGGAACAGTGGACGCCGTGTGTGTTCCTTCCCCTACAAGGTATACCTTCAGGCAAAATCATTGAGAAAAACAAATATCTCACTTTCTTCATGTGGCTGTGGCAACCTGTGGCGACCTACGAGGAGAAAACAAGCAGAACCACACGCAGCGCGTGATCACAGACTGCTCAATAACAGAATAACCTGTGATGAAAAAACAGAGGACAATCAGCTCAAAAATGAGGTTCTCAGAGGGTCAAAGTAACGTCACACACTTTCCCACTGCAATTTTGATCTACTTTCGATCCAGATCCCAGGATTAGTCTCATATATCTGGAAGCTGTAGAATATATACGTATGATATTGCAGCAACCAGCAACAAGGAGCTGGGTGAAACAGCACAGAACACCGTAGACTCATTTCTATGGAAAATGTGGTTGTGAAGGTTGAAAAGTAGGTTGTGTGTTGTTATGAGAGTCAGGAGAATTGTACAATGTAACACACGAGCCAGAATAGCCCATAGAGGCGAGGAGCCTATCTCCTGTTTGTCCTGTAGCGTGGGGCAGCTTGATGTTGAGTGCACCTCTCGGACAGGACACTAGTCTGTCACAGGGCCTTACCCCCAATCCATCTCTTTAATGCCGCGTGCTAATCAGAGAGGCATTGGGGTCCCAGTCTTCGGTGCCCAGTGTTGTTGAGATAATTCCAAAATTCCACCAGGTGTTGGGTTATTTTTGCAAACCAATTAAAACTGGGGAAAAAAAACCTGAATTAAAATTATTCTGACATGGGAAATTATATCTTGACAATCAGAAAACCAGTGTGAAATTTCCCAATTTAGTTGAGCACACAACTAATCTGTCTGTGTGTCTGTCGCCATATTCCCCTGTCTGCTGTCAGTCCCTCAAGCTGCTCCTGGAGGTGATTGACAGCCAGGGTTGGCGGGAGACTCCGAGGGTGTGTAATTGGCTATGGATTGAAGTGACACCAAACTTTGACAACAGAGTGAGAGAGAGTTCTAGGAGGAGTCATAGTGCCCAACCTTGAAACTGTGGTGAAGACCAGAGCCATCCAATGCAAATGTACTGATTTGATTTTAGTCCCTAGTACCACAGCCTGTGGTCTTTTGCCAATGTCCTGTGTGGCATTTAGAGAATGAAAAGAGACAGGGCACTATGACATCACTCTTTGTTTGCACCCTCAATCTGATCCACAGAGTTAACCAGGCCCTCGACAGTGCCCTCCGCCACACATCCCTCTTCCTAAGGTTGGGTGGCATGTGTGCTGATGGCCATACTGTGTGTCCTGCCCAGGTCCAGACTAACTCAGAGAGAGGAGGTGTTCAAATAAATCCAATTTCAGTAGGATTTTCATGCCCCCAGCACCACTGTTCAGTCTGTTGAATATTAATGGCCTTGTACATTTACAGCAGGTAAGTGCTTGGAACCTGCATAATCCTGGATGATTACTTCAGACAATAATATACAGTACTCATTCACCATGGTAAATATGTAAATACAAAGTGATTCCTTGAGGACTTCTGTTTGTATAATCCAATTGCATATTTAACTTTTTGATTGGATTCATAATTGAACAAACTCTCACAGAGTGGTATAAATATATTATTGTTTTATTACAATTATTGCTATCATAAATTTGATTCTTCTCCAAGACATCTGCATTCATCGTATGTATCTGCTTGATTCAACATCCTTAGTGTGCCTGATTCAGCTGAGTTGGTCATTGACCATAGAAACTCTGAAACGTTGGTCGTTGACCATAGAAACTCTGAAACATTGGTCGTTGACCATAGAAACTCTGAAACTTTAGTCATTGACCATAGAAGCTTTTACCATCAAAGCAAAGTACCTCCCAACTTTATTCAGCCAACTCTTCATGTCAATGTATAGTATAGGACAGGTATGTTTTGCAGGTGACCATGCGTGTTTTAGCTAGCTAGTAGAATTATTGAGGAAGAAAACTTCATCATAAGGAGAGGCGAAGTGCATGTTATTGTTACGAGTTGGACACAGCTTATTCCCCCCAGGGCCACGGCTCCAGACTAGTTTGTTGTAATAAGATTGTATTGTACAGTATATCGTTGTAGTGGGTCACCTGATTCTCTGTCAGGCATTAGCTGGATCACAGCACCAAAATACCATGGGACATGGATTTCTGGATATCTAATATCTAATCTGATGTTTTCTAGGAACCATATCTGTTGGAGAAGACAACACCCGACTGGATCGGGACACCAGCCTTTAACTCAATGAATCAATCAACCTGATTTGAAGCAGTTAAAGCCCACACAGGTACAGTAAGAGGAAAGTTGGTACTTCTCCCTACAGTTTATCCAGTTTAGATTGACTGTAGTAGTCGTTTTAATAAAAAATTGTGTTACTTTTTCAAAGGCTTGATCAGCAGGCATTTACTGTAGCTCCTTAGGACTTGATGTGCTCAGGAAGTTTTGTCATGTGAATGTGCTGATATGAAATGGGAATTATGGGACGTTGGAGGGGGGTGTAATGCAATATGAAAGTGAGTCTGTCAATCTGCTGACAGAGGATCAATACATATCTCTGGGAGCTGTCATGGCAATAACACGCCGTGTGTGTGCTCCACGTGTGTGTGTGTGTACTCTACGTGTGTGCGTGCGTGCGTGTGTGTGTGTGTATATGTGTGTGTATATGTGTGTGTGTGTGTGTGTGTGCACGCGTATATTGAGCAGAGGGGGGCCAGAGTGGCTTGAGGTGCTGCTGCTCAAACCACGTCACAGCAGAGTTTACTCTTATTGGCACATGGACCTGCAGGCCCTCATCTGTGCTGACACTTTTATCTCCGGATGCCACTTCTCAAGAGCAGAGGCAACCGTGCTGCTTTGGTTTGATACCAGCTCACAGCATCGGTAATTGTGAAGTCATGGCTAAGATGAAGTTTAACACGTTTGACTGACATCTTGGTCCTCTTGGTGTGACGCGTTGTAGTACCGCTGCACAGTTAATATCAATGCATACTGTAGCTCCAGTGAAGCTTGAGGAATTCTCAGAGGTGCTACTGTAGCATGGAGGATTTCATCTATCATGAAAGCAATTTGTCTACAGAACGTGTGTGTGCATGTATTGTATTGTATTGTGTGTGTGTGTGTGTGTGTGTGTGTGTGTGTGTGTGTGTGTGTGTGAGTCTGTGTGTGAGTCTGTGTGTCTGTGTGTCTGTGTGTGTCTGTGTGTCTGTGTGTGTCTGTGTCTGTGTGTGTCTCGGAGCCAGTCCTTTGCACTCTAATGGAATGCAGAGAGCAGCTAAAACACGTGATTCATTCACGCTTTAGCCACAGCCGCAAGGACAGTTCCACCCTCTTAATGTACTGTCTAAATTACCCCACTCCTTTGGCTGTTTGACCCCACCCCACAGCTCTTATCAACACAAGTGTCTGTGTGTGACCGGAGTCTCTCCAACTCACCACTTCATATTCCCTCCTTAATTATCGGCCCATCACTTCACATAGAGACGTGCCCACACAGTCTAATGTTTCTCTACGACCGTCGTATCTATTTATGGAATGAATTTTGACGGCCATATGTCCATATGCTCCTCTGTGGCTGCCCATGCCGCTGCCGTATTGGCTGAGAGTTCATCAATGCGTTCAGTGACCTTTCCAAAAGAAAACATTCTCATTCATTCAACATTCAAACAGGACAAACTTGATAGTTTAGAACAGAGGAGTAGAGAGTGCAGTGCTGCTCGGGCAAATATCGACATTTGTCTGGGCTTTAGTACCTCACTATGTGTGCAGTGCTTATCAACCTGCATGTACTGTTTGCCCTTTATGGCTACAAAGCTTACTGTTACAGAAACAAAGTGCTTTGTATCCTAGATGGCCTTAGGGGTTACAAGCACTAAACATTTCAAGCAATGGTTGATATCCAAATGGCCTTGAGGACGATTAAGGCCCTGTTAGCAATGATAATGTTATCAGCCTCAGCTACAGTACAAGCATAAATCTCCTTGGCTTTAGGGACAACAACTGTAGATTCATTCTACTGAGCATGATTGCTGATTCTAGATACATTTTGTTTATTTTGACAACTATCTTCTTCTAAGATATCATCATCAGCATAGGTCATATTTACTGATTGTTTATGAGTTTGCAATATTAAAACAGGGAGGGAGTTTAATCTTTCAGCATTGGTATGTTTTTAAATCATGTTATATAATAACTACATTATTATTGAGAAAAAGGCAGAAGACGGACTGGAGATTAGGTTACAGACAATAGATACAGAGGGTTGCTCGTTGATAAAGAGTTTCAAACGTAACATGTGGTATATGGATGGCAGAAGCCGGTCAATATCTCATGCTTTTTGTTGTTTTCATGCTTTGAGTTAGACATCCCTGTGGTTATTCAGAGAATACACACACACACACACACACACACACACACACACAGATACATGTGCACGTACACACACACTCACTCACACACACACACACACACACACACACACACACACAGTTCTGAAAAGGACTCCAATTAAAAGCCGTCTATGTGAATAGACTGAGATTATTATTTTGTCAATCCTTCAGCACTCTCATCTGCTCCTGTAATCAATTAGGTCTAATTATGTGCCAATTTGTATGCCGAATCGAAGCGACAGTTATTTGACAATTTTATCTGAACATCCCGTACTGTAGACGGATTTATATTAATATCCGTTTCCACATTAATATTTGGCAGGGACTTTCGGCTATATTTTTTTGATAGCTGACCATATCTAACATTGATAATGTGACTCCAATGTAATTACCGCTATGTGCAAAGAATTGTTGAGTCTGTGCTTATTTAGTGCAAGAAAGGTAAAATAGAATGAATCAAACGAGGCTTTAATAACACTGTATACTTTATACATCTCTTACAAGGCAAATACTTCATAGAAAAATGTTACGTTCTAACCCTAATAGAGAGACTGATAGAGAGATGACCACCGGCCATCACAAAACAATGCTCCTCACAACATGATGATAACCTCACAACAGGACACAGGAACAAGAGAGAGAGCTTTTCCCTGACCTCTGCTTTTTATATCATCCTAAAAAACCACAGTATTTAAATCAGGAGCTGTTGTTCAGGAGAGCACCAACCATGATTCATCTTATTGCATCTAAACTGATGACATCACAGTTGACACCTCCACAGAGCTCACAGCCATTTGTTTTCCAGGGGATGGTACTCTTAAGAAGATTGGGGCACAACTGAAATTGTCCCATTTCAGTACTGTCTGACTCAAACACAATTGCCAGCGCTGACATCACAATCTATTTTATAAGAGTTCCATTTTTTAGTTCGGAATGGTTCTCTATAGAAATTGCCTGACAACTTATGAATAAGACATGATTACTGTTTCCAATTCTTACTCATGCTATTGTGTGTAAGTGTTGGAATGTGTTTTTCTATGAAAGATGACAACGAGAAAACGAGAAAGGAACAAAACCCTTCATATCACCATTATTATTTATAATACCACAATTAAAGTATCCATGCCAAAGTTTTGCTTTAAGAAAGATATTTCTTAAGAAAATCATTTTATTTTTCTTATACCCTATCAACCTTTTTAGTTTTATCTTATGTGAACCGACTAGATAGCAGAACAGACAAGGCCAGGTGAGAGCCAGGCGTCCTATGAATTGTTACATATAATAGTGAGCACATAACATAACCCTCAATTGAACATACATGTGCAATTAATAGTCTCAATTTTGTGCAATAATAATCTCTCAAATACTATAATGACTTGTATCCTACCACAGTCTACAAATCGCAGCATGGAGAGCTTTTCCTGATTCAGGTACACAAAACATTTGTGATTGGTCATGAAAAGTGCCTCCCGACCGCTGCTCCACGCAAGCAGGCGATTGGTGCTTCGTTCAGTCGGTGAGGAGTAACCGTGGGGCTCTGCAGTGTCTTGCTCTAAAAGCTGCATGAGGCTCAACCTCACGACTCATCCGTTTCAAGCAGCCAAAATGTTGGAGGAAGTCGGACAGACGTTATCCCCAACCTGCAACAGGAAAAACATTGAAAGGCGCTGATCATCGCTGGTCGGTAACTGCTCAAAATGTATCCTCTCAAACACGGTCTACATTTTTGAGCAATAGGACAAATGTATTTCCCATCATGCAACAGGAATTTTAAGTTTATTGTTGGTTGCTTGCAAGTGTGACTGCAGCCCTTTCACCTTTAAAATGGCTGCCAGTCAGACCACACGAGAGAGAGAGAGAGAGAGAGAGAGAGAGAGAGAGAGAGAGCCAGGGACAGGGACAGGGACAGGGACAGGGACAGGTACTGTTAATGCTTTAGTCTTAGTGAATAAAAATCTTGCGGTAACAGTTGACAGTTACTGTTTGCAGTCTCTGTGTTTGTGGTAGTGATGGTGTTCCAAGTACAACGTGTTACATTTGCTGTGTGAACTTGGAGACAGCTGTGGTGGCAGTCTAGGATTTACCACAACACAGCAAGCAAAGGTAATTTCTGTATCAATGACGTGTATATTCATGGGCTTGAATAATGAACTTTTGACCAGGTAACACTATTAGTGTTGTCTTCTATTGTGTGCAATTGTGTGATACCTAACTTGGTGTGTTTACACCTCATTGCTGTGTCTGAATTCACTTGTGTGACCAAAAGAATGTTGTGTTATCTCTCTGGCCTGTTCTACAAGGAACTTTGCTGAAAGTTGACCTCCTGTTTTCTGAGGTCCACCAGCCCTTTTATCTTTTAATGTGATTCAGTATAATTCAATGCATACAGAGTGCCCTGTGTAAGTAATAGGACAGTGAAGCATTTTTTTTAGTCTTTTGGCTCGACACTCCAAAAGTCTGGATTTTAAATCAAACAATTACTATGAGGTTATAGTAGAGATTCTCAGCTTTTATTTGATGGTATTTGTGTACATTTGTGCATAAAAAGTGGTGTAATTTCTGAATGGTGAAACCAATATGTGCACAAATACCCTCAAATGAAAGCTGAGCACCTGTCCTTTAACCTTATTACTAATCGTTTGATTTCAAATTGTTTGGAGTGTCGAGTCAAAAGAACAAAAAATGCTTCTCTGTCCCATTACTTATACGGGGCACTGCATATACATTGTATTATACTGAACCACATTAAAAGACAAACATTGTGCCATTATTTATGCAGGGCTATGTATTTGTATACTCTTGTGTGATGTGCATTCCCTAACCCTGACCCTAACCCTAACCCTAACCCCCTGTAAAAGTTTCTCTCCTGTTAATAAAAAAAAGTCCTTCTTCGTGACTGCCTATGGCCCCTGGTCTGAGCATCGATTACTTTATCTTATGATGACTGATGGATAGATGATTCCCTTACTTAAACAAATGTATTTGTTCTAAGTTGCTTTGGATAAAGGCGTCTGCTAAATGTCATAAATGTAAATAGAAGTCCATGTTGACTCTTGCCATATCTTCAACAAATCTGAGTGTTACAAGTGAGTTGTCAAAGAGACGGGGGGAGAGAGGGAGAGACAGGGTAATGGGAGAGAGGAGGAGAGGAAGACAAGACATACAAAGACAGTTCCAATTTCATCCAGTCCTTGCTAATGGCTGTGTTAACCACACTTCAAAGGTGTGTTGTTAAGGGAGAGGATATATGTCTGCGCCATGCCAGGTCCCTTTCCTCATCGTAACCAAAGGATTCAATTTGTACCCGGATAAGCAGCCAGGCACTGTCTACTTCAATACCACCCTCAGGGAGCTCAGTAGCAATTCTATTAAACCTTTGCCAAGGACATGACAGCAGATTCCCATGAATAACAAACAACGCTCATATAAGGATGAACATGGGTTAGTGTTTCTCCTCTGCCTCCTGGAGCAGCCACTCCCGGTAGTGCAATCAATGGGCAATCTGGAAGCCTGCATCCTCGTTGTTGTCAAAAGGGAGAGAGGTGTTAACTTAATGAATGACTGCCTCTTGGGTTGGCATACAGTTGTCTGACGCTCTCAGAAGCCATTATCTGTAATAAGCCCTTGTGTTTAGACAACGGGGTAGGGGCGGTCTAGGGGGGGTCTTTCTTCAGATGTTGACCCCGCTGGGAGTGCTACGCTGCTGTTGATAAATTGCTGTTTCTTTGATCCCCGGACGCCATGACAGGGACTGATTAGGTGTCCAGGCTGAGAAAGCAACAAGTCAGACACAGTGGTTGTCCACAGGCTCCTATTTAATCAGGCTTTAATTAAATTTGTCTATCTGCATCCCACCCAAACTTCAAAGCCAACCCCGCAGCCTATACGAATACGGAAAAGGTTAAGAGCCGGTATTGAGGATCGTAGGACATGATGGGAGAGGAAATGGGCCATCACACCACAGCTGCTTTTTGGGCACTTCTTTGACAGCCTAGTGGCAGTGGGTGCATGGAGCTCAGTGCAATTAAGAAAATGACTGGGCTGTTGTCTTTTGTGTGTGTGTGTGTGTGTGTGTGTGTGTGTGTGTGTGTGTGTGTGTGTGTGTGTGTGTGTGTGTGTGTGTGTGTGTGTGTGTGTGTGTGTGTGTGTGTGTGTGTGTGTGTGTGTGTGTGTGTGTGTGTGTGTGTGTGTGTGTGTGGTTTAATCCTCAGTTGTCTCTAGCCCACACTCAGCCCACCCTTGTGGCTTAATACCACTCCTCCTCCCCGCTCCTCCTCCCTGTTGAGATCCACCAGCAGCTTTCTTTCTTTCTCTCTGGGCTTATTTTCTTTCCTGTTCACCTCTTCTTTCTGTCGCCTCTGCTTTTCGTCTGCTCTTCTCTGGGTCCAAAATGGAAGCTGATCCTCACAGTCTGAGTGGTTCTGAGGTGCCGGGAATGTGGTTTGAATGGTTTTCTAAAGGATCAACACAATAGTAATAATAATAATCTACTGTATATGCAGTATGATTAGAAAGTGTATACACAGTCACATAGCATAATAACATAAGGATCAAATTCATTTATTCTGAGAGCACCATACATACATTCCATGGAAAATGTGTATCTGAAATCTGTATGTGGTATCTGTTCCTCATATTGCCTTCCCTTTCTTCTCTTTCATCCTCTCCTTCCTCTACTTTATTTTCCACCTGGTGACAAATACTGTATTTCAAAAGAATTTCACATCTGGATTAATCCTATGCTTGATAAAAAAAACATAATAAAAAAGATAATGATTGTGTTGCTCTCCAGTACTAATGGAAAATAAGGATTGTTGCGTATCCTTTTTTTTTCATGGATGTAACTCGTGATCTAATTCTGCACCTGCTGTGAAAGACGTAGCATGGTTGCCAGTCTGCTGTCGCTTCAGGCTACTTGTCTGTGTTTTTGCCAAAGCAACAAGCAAAACCAGGCAAAACCAAAATTACTGTGCGTAATGTAACTATGTAACGGCAAAGCATTTACTATATTACTGTGTTACACACTAATACAATGTTTATGATTCATTTTGCTACACAAGCGTTGAGAAACTTCATGTTGAAGTGGTTATTGCAGCATGTCTGCATGTATACCTGAAAAGAACCTGTGTCTGAGTCATATTGGACACAGTATTTGAGTATTCATAGGTTTCAGTTCACCAACATGTATTGTCCTTGAAGTAGATTCTATGCACACAAGTAATTTTCAGAAATACAGTCCACACTCCATCTTTCCTCAACTGAGCTCCTGCTGTCTCTCTCCATTATAAATCGCCTGTGTTTTCATTTGATTAACTTTCCCTCATCCCTTTCTTCTTCTCTGACTGCGACTCAGCTTTCATCTCAGCCACTCTCCTCTATTTCATGGAACAATCACTATTTTTTCCACTCAAACCAATTGTCTATGAAATCGGTGAAAACCGTAGAAGAAAACATATTTTTCTCTGTTCAATCAATTCTATCCGGTTGGAATCAGTTCCTTTGGCTAGATGGGTATTTACGTTTACTAGTAGCATTGACAAAACACTGGGAGTGAAGTCAGTGGGTAAACATAGTTCTCAATGCTGATGTTATCGGTATATCTACTTTCAAACATATACTACGAAATGATACAGTAAATATCAATTTCAGGAAAATATCTGTTAAAAAGGAATGTAAATTGAAGGTTTTTTTTTTAATTATCGCGTCCTACCGAATATACTGTAGAGATCTGACACCTGATCATTTGTAGTTATGAGGAGGAGTTCCTTTTGACACTATAGCACAACTCAGGAAATAAAATGTCTCTCTGGAGAATGAAATAAATCACCAATTCCTTAAACGCATCTTTCACTGCCTGATCAATCCTCAAAAAGTACATTTAAACAAATATAACATGTGCTAAAGGTAGATTTGTAGGAAACAGAATGGCAGTTATAGTTGCCTCTGTCTGTGTGAGTTTGTATGCAGTCATGTTTCTCGGGTTGGGTACTGTGACAGCTAAATGATCATTTCCGTTGAAAAATTACAATAAATATTGTATTGTATTGATCTCATTGTCTAACCCTGGATACCAAAAGAATGAAGAAATGAACACATAAATACTTCAACTTTTTTTCTTTCTCAGCACCAGATCTGTCTCTTGTTATTTTGTGAAATCTATTCAGGGTATTTTTTTTCCACATGGAATTGTAGATGTAGTATTGATTGTTCAATCTCTAGTTATGATGAATGGTGAAATCAATAGAACTTGTTGCTGCCTCTGAGTCACGTAAAACATCAACATCACAGCCACAAATACCACATCCCTAGTCAGACTCAATCAAGCCACAGTACTGTACGCTACATCTCTGATAATTGTGCTTCCTGGAATGAAGAGAGTTTAGGGGGAAAAAATACATTATGTTCTGGATGTTCTGTTTGCCTAACATAGACTAGGCATAGTTCAGTGCAATGGCAGAGAATCAATCGTGGGGCATTTCCGCTGTCTGGATTACCTTGTCTTACCTCTGCCTCCCCCCTGCCATAGGTGAGCTCAGGTTGCCACAGTGATCACGGATGTGAAGCCATTCACGCTTGGTTGATGATGTGTCTCTTTTCATACCTCAAGATGAAGCTCAGGAGTCTCCCGCCTCCTCTGAACTCTCCTCTTGTAAGACTCCAAAGGAAAGTATTTTTTCCAACTTTGAAAAGGGCAAACCAAACCATTGCTCCTTCCACCAAGCACCAAAAAAAAGTCTTTAATCTCCTAATAAGTTTGTGGCTCGCACATATATTTCCCCATGGACAGGCAGAATGCTCCGGTCTGCTGATCATAGTGCAGGTTGTTTTATATATGAACCTCATTAAAGGTTTTTTACAGAGTTAACTGAATGATAAGCCTTTTGGTCTTAAGAACAGGACGAGGTAAACTATTCCCCAAATCCCCTCTCTCTGTTACACACTGTCAGCAATAAGGAACTTGATGTATTCCTTTTGAATCATTTGGTCGTTGAGGTTCACTTGTTCAAATCACATATTGTAGCATCTGAGAAGAAGACTGACTTTAGCTTCCAGTCTAATTCACATCGGTACTGTCCAAAGGAAGGTTTGAAACCCCCAGCTGGAATGGAGGTACAGTATATGAAGTATATGGAATCATACTATAGCATACTATGGGTTGGTGTAGTTGTAAATTGACTGTGGTCCTCTGTGGCTCAGTTGGTAGAGCATGGCGCTAACAACGCTTAGGTTGTGGGGTTGATTCCTGCTGGGACCATATATACTGAAATGTATGCACTCACTGCAATGTAAGTTGCTTTGGAAGTGTCAGCTAAATAGCATATATTATTATATGTTTTGAGAATGAAAGGTTGCCTTGGCTTGGATATGGCTTCTTTAGTCTGTTTCACAGTTGGTGAAGGACAGAGGAGAATATGAACCCCCAGTTAAGACATTGAAGTGACAGTACAGATTATCTCACTATTTGTATTGTGTGGGTCAGTGTAATTAGTAGATACTACTAAATTCACTGGCATCTGATTGTAATATAATATATGCCATTTAGCTGAACATTGCAGTGAGTGCATACATTTTTCAGTATATACGGTCCCAGCAGGAATCAAACCCACAACCTTAGTGTTGTTAACACCATGCTCTACCAACTGAGCCACCAAACTTTAATTATCATTGGTTTCCGTCTCTGAGAAGAGAATACTTTTGAAGGAATACTGTATCTCAGAGGCGCAGTAGAAAGTCAATGGTTGACCTACATACTGTCAACACAGTTCTAGTAGTCCCTGGAGGAACCTGGGCGAAAACCTGTGATTTATTTTGATTCTATCAATTTAACACCTGCCGTGAGGTTCCTGGAATACCCCAGAAAAAAAAAAAACGGTCTGAGCCATCTTATGCTGAAAGAAAACTAAAAACAGATTTTGGAATTAGACATAGGAGAATAGAGCCTTGCAGTTTACTTTCAAGGTACGGCCAGATATAACTCCACATTTACATAGAAGACCACCAGAAGGATTTATGCATCCGACACAATCACTGAATGAAATTATTGTCATGCTCATTAGGCTGAATAGACAGAGTTTCCCTGACCACATATATATCTTGGATTATCTGAGAACAGATGAGATGTGTGGCGCTATTGAGTATTGATCTTGGTGTTCTATTGATTACCCTTAAGGTCATTTCACAGCAGTTAAAGGACTGAGAGCAGGAGAGAGTATTGGTAAATGTCAATCTACATCAATTGTGTGTGGATTGGCAAAAGTTATTTATAATCACCCATCCTAAATGAATTATGTATGCATCTGACGCCTGTGAATGATTTGAATGTCCTACATTCAAATGCTTCTAATCACATATTTTGAATGTAGGCCATCGGCTGTCATGACACTGACCAAAGTGAGAAAGCAAAAGCAAAGTTCCACAAACAGTATTAGAGAAATCTGGTATGTATAACATGGACAAAACTATCCAAGTAGATGGATAGAGTTAACTTGTTCAACACGTCTCAAAAGGCAAAAAACATCTCCTGTTCTCTCACAGGCTTTCAGACATTCATACTGTAGGGACAAAGACAGATTGTGTCCGAAATATTCAATTGGTTTCTAAGGTTAGCAACCTTGAGTGACACAGGCGTTTCACATGCATGACTATACATTCTTGTAACTTTTTTCTCTACATTGATTAACCTCTAGCGAAGCATGGCCACAAGAAAGTGCTTTCAGAGTATAGCAATTTTACACAGCTTTTTAAGGAACTCTTTTATGCAATCTTGCACTTTCTCCATGACCTATTTGACATTATAGTCAGAGAGAGAGAGAGAGAGAGAGAGAGAGACAAACAGACAAACAGACAAACAGACAGACAGACAGACAGATTCATTCGAGCATAATACGTCTCAGTGCCTTGCCGATTCCCAAAAATACTGTACATGGGAGCAAGCTTATGCCAAAAATAGCTGGATTAAAGTGCTTGAAATAGCAAAGAAACCCCATCACTTTCTTATTTTAATACAGGGGTTCATCAACAAGATGACAATGAATCAAAGTGCTAATTGTAATTGTGCAGTGGCTAAAGAAGTAGCACGTTAAAAACAGGGTTCTGTCTGAGAGCACATCATCTTTAAAGCACATCATCATCATCACCATCCGGAAATATTATTTCTGTGGGATAATATGATTTAAGTGGAATTATGTGTTCTACTGATGATACGTGTTTAGACTACAAATTATATTCCAGATAGAACTGGATCTTAAGTAAGATGAGGTGTTTCTCCATCTCTAACTCCTTCCGTTGTTCCGTGGAACCCAGATCTGTTCTACAAACCAAACCGAAGAACTTATTTCCCTTGCAATTGCTTTTCAACACTTGTCAAGTACAATTCATAGATACAAATATCTTCAAGCCGTGAAACATGGTAAGGTCAAGTGATGACAAGGTGTCAGAAACCAACCTTTATGAGCTGTGACAGCGCACCTGGAGTGAGCGTTGTGAAGTTGGGCAGCGCGCGCCTTCCTCGCCCCTGGTCCCGACCAGGGTGATAATGATGGCCAGAGACAAGGCTGACAGCGTCTGCTGCTCTTCTTCCAGCGCTGGGGAATGCATGGGAATGGAGGTTCGTTACAGCGTGAGACAGAGAGATAAGGCTTGACACGCTGGCTGGTATTTCAGCTGCTCCATTGTGCCTGGGCCTGACACGATCACTATCAAAGCCGGGACAGCTGCAAAAGGTCACGCGGAGACTGCAGGAACGAAGAGAGCGGGGGCCTAGCAGCAGAGCTCTCAATTAACATGATGCGTTTACGGAACAACCGGCTGGATCTCTGTCATACTGAGAAACACACAGGCCAGACGCTGGACTGGACTGGGCTGTGATTCAAGAATTGACATACAAAGTCATGGTGCGTCGTGCTGTGTGGTGTAGAAAAGGCTGGTGAGTTGAAAGGCTATCAGATTGGCTAATTTCCACGGTGTAATCCACTCTGTAGCCTCCCTCTGTGACCTCAGTAGTGTGTTTTTTATTGGAAGGATCTGAGAGATTAAATAAACTCACTGGCCCCATCTGGTACAGCTCTGCTCTGCCCTCTCTCTATATCCCCATAGAGGGGTGTGGGGTGTGGGGTGTGTGTGTGTGTGTGTGTGTGTGTGTGTGTGTGTGTGTGTGTGTGTGTGTGTGTTTACATAGAGGGGACCAGGTTTCTATGTGCTGCACTAGTCTTTGGTGCTTGCTTAGCAGGAGGTTTAGTGAGAGTTCTATCTTTGAGATCTTATATATATATAAAAGTTTGGACACACCTTTTCATTCAATGGTTTTTCTTTATTTTTTATTATTTTCTACATTGCAGATTAATATTGAAGACATCAAAACTATGAAAGAACACATATGGAATTATGTAGTAAACAAAAAAGTGTTAAACAAACCACATGTTTTATATTTTAGATTCTTCAAAGTAGCCACCTTTTGCTTTGATGACAGTTTTGCACACTTCTGGCATTCTCTCAATCATATTCATGAGGTAGTCACCTGGAATGGTTTTCAATTAACATGTGTGCCTTGTCAAGAGTTAATTTGCGGAATTTTTTGCCTTCTTAATGTGTTTGAGACCATCAGTTGTGTTGTGCAGAGGTAGGTACCCAGGTTGATACACAGTTCTATACAGTGAATAGCCCTATTCGACTACAGTTCTAATCCATATTATGGCAAGAACCACTCAACTAAGTAAAGAGAAATGACAGTCCATCATTACTTTAAGACATGAAGGTCAGTCAATCCGGAAAATTTCAAGAACTTTGAATGTATCCTCAAGTGCAGTCGCGAAAACCATCAAACACTATAATGAAACTGGCTCTCATGAGGACCGCCCCAGGAAAGGAAGATCAAGAGTTACCTCTGCTGCAGAGGATAAGTTCATTAGAGTTACCAGCCTCAGAAACCGCAAATTAACAGCACCTCAGATTAGAGCCCACATAAATGCTTCACAGAGTTCAAGTCGCAGACACATCTCAACATCAACTGTTCAGAGGAGACTGCGTGAATCAGGCCTTCATGATCGAATTGCTGCAAAGAAGCCACTACTGAGGAAGAACAACAAGAAGAAGAGAATTGCTTGGGCCAAGAAACACAAGGAATGGACATTAGACCAGTGGAAATCTGTACTTTGGTCTGATGGGTCCAAATTTGGGATTTTTGGTTCCACCCGCCGTGTCTTTGTGAGACGCAGAAAAGGTGAGCGGATGGTTCCCACCGTGAAGCATGGAGGAGGAGGTGTGATGGTGTGGGGGTGCTTTGGTGGTGACACTGTTGGTGATTTATTCAAAATTCAAGGCACACTTAACCAGCATGGCTACCACAGCATTCTATATATAGAGAGAGAGAGAGAGGTCGAGTCGAGTCTTCAATTTACTAGAAGTCACTACTAAGTAACCTTAAAGGTTCAGTAACATTCAAGCTTTCTAAAAGCTTCCTAATGGTTGTAATCACTACGGTTTGTAGCGATCAGGGAATGAGATCCCTTGAAATAAATATTTCAACACTTTCTAAAATGGAGTGTCCTACACTGGTTTGCATGTAAACATGTTATTAATGCCTGGGGTGTTCTAGGGTTATATATATATATATGAGAGAGAGAGAGAGAGAGAGAGAGAGAGAGAGAGAGAGAGAGAGAGAGAGAGAGAGAGAGAGAGAGAGAGAGAGAGAGAGAGAGAGAGAGAGAGAGAGAGAGAGAGTGTCTTCAATTTACTAGAAGTCACTACTAAGTAACCTTAAAGGTTCAGTAACATTCAAGCTTTCTAAAAGCTTCCTAATGGTTGTAATCACTACGGTTTGTAGCGATTAGGGAATGAAATCCCTTAATAAATATTTCAACACTTTCTGGAATGGAGTGTCCTACACTGGTTTGCATATAAACATGTCATTAATTCCAGGAGTGTTCTAGGGTAATGTAGCTGGTTAAATTTCTAGATTAGATTGATGGGCAGAATGTTGTAATTTTGACAAAGTGTGTAATTCATCTTATAAAACTAATTTCTTGTTCATCTACAACTGGTTGCTAAGCAATGTACTCTAATGGCAGCCATTAACTTCCTGTAAATTGCTCAATTCTAATCTGTTATGTTTCGTTTTTTTAACTCCATGTAAACTAATAGGACTTTTTGGAGTAGCAAAAAAGTTGAATAGTTTATAGAAGTATAATAATAGGTATTAGAATGATTTCTACATGGTTTATAAGTTGGAGTTTTCCGCACCTTTTAAAGTTGTTTTTGGTTTCCACAGAACTCCATGTTAAAATGACCGCATAGTTTAAAAAGTATAATGAGTTGGAACAAGAAAAGGAAGTTCCTCAAGAAACTTTCTGGGCTTGCAAACTAAATATGGCCGTCGATACAGTTTAAAGTTGGATTTGACTGTTAAGCTTAAAAGATGAAAGAGTAGTGTTTTGAGTATGACCATAGAAACAGTATGCTCTTCACTGCAACCGATGTAAATTCATGCTAACAGTTTAAAAAGTCTAAACATTGTACAAAATGTATAGAAGTTATTTAAGTGGAGTCAGCCTACACATTTGAAAGTTGAATTGAGGTGTCAAGCTTAAAACATAAAAGAGGATATGCATTTCAAAATGTATCATAGTAAACCAATGGTCCCTCTAAAAATCCACGTTAATCTATGCAACATGAAAAGGCTTAAAGTTCTTTCAGTGGGATCAGTCTACACACTGTAAAGTTGAATTGAGGTGCATGAGGGAAGTGGATGAGGACGGATGGATGAGAGAAGGTTAGAGGATTTTTAAGGTAAGAGAGATAGAGAGAGACTGTAAGGTGGTGTTATGCACACTAATAATGTGGAGTTACACCGTGGAACCTTTCTGGGCTTAAAGACTCAGATCATATCAGATGACACATGAGGAAACGTAGGTGGGAGGTGTGAGAGATGTAATCTGTAACGGATGTAAATATCGTTGTCATTATTTCCTTTTCCCTCTAGTTAAAGCTAAATGGAACAAGCCATGCTGTGTGTTGTGATGTACTCATCAAAGTACATGTCTATCAATGTGATCACACCCCCCTCACCGCCACACTGAAACTCCAATCCGTATGCCGACGGGGTGCGTGACCCTTGATGTCAGATGAGAGCATCTCTACCCTTATAACACGCTTTGTTCTCATGGCATCTGCGTGGGTGTGAGAAGTTTGTCTAGGATGAAATCTGAGTTCAAGTTGGATGAGAGCTGCAGAAGAAAAAGTGAGTTATATCCGGACGAGAATGCACATGGTGTGGACGTGGTGGCTGGTGAGGCATGTGTGTTGGTGAACATTAGGAATGCAAAGAGTTGGGAGAGTGAGTTTAATAGTGTGCTTTATTGCTCAGAGCCATCTTTGCCAGACCTCTTAATGGACTATGATAAGCGCATTTCTCTGCTGCGGGCAACATGACAGGTGGCGTCAACTGATTGGTTGATGAAACTATTCCTCCTCTTTCGTTTCCAGAAACGATTATTGAAAATGGAAACCGCTCCTCAGTGAAAGGAATCATGGCAGATGACGGTTATATGGACCCAGGAAGTCTGAGCGCTTTGTGAAAACCCATTTAAATGAACGGAAATGTCATCACTATATACAGTAATTTATCTGGAGTCACTCCTGTCAATTATACCAAATAATAAATCACAATCATGGTTGACCTCTGGAGGGTGGTGAATGCTCCCTGCAACATGAGACACTCAATGCATGTAAATGGCATTCCCCCCCTCCTCTCTCTCTTCCTCCCCCTCTCTCTCTCCCCCCCTCCTCTCTCTCTCCCTCCCCCCTCTCTCTCTCCAGGTATCGTGATGGAGATCCAGCTCGATGAGGGATTGCGTGTGTGTGTGTTTGCATGCGCGTGCGTGCGTGTGTGTGCGTGCGTATACGTGCGCACGCTCATGTGCCTGCCTGTGTACGTATAAAATAGAATAAAATATTCACTTTTGTAGCAGTGTTAGGTCTGACTAGCAGTAATTGTTCCATTGTGTTTCATTTGTTTTTCCTATAATCATTTATCAGGGAAGGGATTAAGGAACATTCTACTTCCACAGATTTGTGTGTATCCTCACTAATGAGGGCCAAGCATTCAGGCCCTGCGGCTGTCATGAGGCTGTCATTAGGCTCAGGGAAAGGTCAGTACCAGGGACTCGCCCGCTCAACATTCCACACTCACTTCACTTTCTGTCTCAACAGAAACCCAGGAAGGTATTTATCAGCACCCACACTGAGTAGAAAAAAGACACTGTAGTATTCAAGGATCTATTCAGGCCACATGCTGGATTGAATTGCATTAATTGGATTGAAGGGGGAGCAATTCTGTCCCCCTTCCTTCAGATCCCTCCCCCCGATGGGACAGTTGGCTTGTGATCTCTCTGTGATGTTCTCTGGAAGGTGTCAGAATTGTGGTGTCATCAGTATAGAATTAATAGGATGAATTCTAATTAGTTCCCGTGCAAACAGCTCTTAATTTAAATACGATGGTTGGAAGTCAGGGCATAAAGCAGAATGGTTAGAGTGAGATTCTGGTGTGAGGTTCTCATCTGAGCTGTGTGTAGTATTGTAAGAGTGACCTGTGGCCATCTCTCTACCTCTCTGTCTCTCTCTCTCTACCTCTCTCTCTTTATCTATCATTACCATTGAGGGTAGAATGTAACATTGTTCTATTAAACTATCTGCTTTGTAATAATTGTATACAGTATTATTAAAGCCTCATTTGATTCATTCTATTTGACCATTCTTGCACTAAATCAGCACAAACTCAAGAATTCTTTGCACATAGTGATAATTACATTACTTGGAGTCAGATTATTAATATTAGATATGCTTTTCTATTAACAAAACAAATTTCCTTGCCAAACCTTCACATTATAACTGCCATCCTAAATAAGGTCTATGGGATAAGAGGACCTTTGAAATTCAATGAACTCACCATGAGACTTATCCCATGAGGCTCATATCCCTGTATAGCCCAGGACCCCCGTCCTCTACCCCCACCCCCGCCATCAACACTGAAAATCAATGCATCACATCATTGCCGTGAGGAAACGTGATGGAATGAGTCACAATACATACAAATAAAGTCTCTGGAATAAAAACAAAATTGAGTATTGATTTTGCCAGCTGGCAATTAAGCATCTTACTGCAATAAAATACCTTATACCTCTCCTCGTTATTACCTGAGTGTTCTCAATCTGTTTCTCCTTGAGTTTCTCCTTCAGGTATTGGGGCAAACGTCTTCATTTGAAATTAAAGGTTATTGCTGTGTGTTTGGATATTCATAAGGTGCTTCACTGACCCAGTGCTCTCTGTATTATTCATAGGGTCTCTATATGTAATCAGAACTTGAGAAACATTGTACTGTCTACACTGCTGAAAGCTCGATTCTTCAGATTTTCCTGGGGGGAGTTTGCAAACTCATAAATCTAAAAGCTCAAGGTTAGTGTCGCGTCGACCTAAGAGGAATCTGACTGTCATGGCTGACTTTTATGCTCCTGTTGGCTCTGTACTCCGGCCAATTAATGAATTGACAAATGACATAAATTGATTGATTGATGACTAAGTACCCCGGGGTCAACAAGAGGGCTGTCTTTGCACTGAGGACCAGCTGGTGTCGACAATGTCACCGTTAAACTATTGTGTAGAGGTTGTCGAAGGTATCCACATGGTAGTGCAATATACTGGAACTCTCAGGCTTATTGTTTGAAAGAGAATGAATCAGTCATTATTAACATTCCAGTTTGTCCTTCCTGGATGTGTGAAACGGAGAGCCATGTTTGTGTCTCGATGTGGCAGTCTATGTTGTTCAACAGCATAATTAGCCTCACTTTATTATTCAAAACCTCAGCGGCCTGACTCATATACATATCCCCATGCAAGTGCTCTGAATTCTAAGATGCCCCAATTATTCAGAAGAGCAAGTTCAAGTTCAAGGATCTATTTATTTGTCTTACATAATGCAGAGAATGTTTTCACTTGCAATGTTACTGAAAGCTTATTCTTTTTTTTATTTTTTTATTTACGGTCACACCTGTGGTAAAATACAGAATGAACACAATTACAGAGAATCATTTATCACATTTGTATTCATAACATACTGCTTTTCCGAAATGACTGCTACATGATTTCACTGAGAATGCATGATTTGTGTGTCCCTTGCTCACAGTCCATTGGAGGCTTTAACAATCTCAGCATTTCAATTACGTTTCTCTTTTACTGACTGTATGAACATAAACCTTATTATAAAGGTTTTTAGTTATAAAGGCATTATAAATCTACTACTATAAAACATTTACCTTTACTTCTTACAGCACCTTTCAACAACGCTGACCTTGCATACCACTGCACGGGGAGAAACGTTTGTTTTTTGTTTCTTCTTGTCTTAGTGTTGAGCACTGTTTCATCCTTTGTGATTCATCCATACAATTATCAGCATGTGCTCCACATGGTCCCTACACTTGTGATTTACACACTGCAATCATCTCTCTTCATCTTTACAAAAACAACATCCGTTTCTTGGCTGAAAAAAAACATCGCCTTTTATCACTCTGAATACCAATAGCTTGGTCTTTACCGCTGCTTCTTCTCTCTCCTGTGGATGCACACGTCTCCGGTTATCATGCACACCAGCCTCCGCAAATAAGTGGTTTAGAAACAAAGAATCATTTTCGATCAGTTGGTTTAACATCAGCTATGACTAGTTACTGTGCTGTAGTGATGCGCGGGTGGGCTATGTAGGCTATATTATGGATTAATAGTTTAGTTCCTACTTTATAGGCTTAGCCTATGTATTCCTCTACAGTCAAAATGATGATATATATATATATATATATATATATATATATATATATATATATATATGTTAATTCAGATTTTCATTCCACTTGTTTGTGCTACTGACGTCTGTCCTACTTTTCCCCTAATTGGCATGCGTGGGTTCGGGTCAGGTTCGGGTCATTGATTCATCTGCATTATATCAGGTCGAGCGGGTTTGCCCCGTGTCTATATAACTGCAGAGCAGGTATGGGGTCATGAATAGCAGACCCGTGCATCACAACGGTGTTGACTGTGTATTTTTTTTGTGGTGCTTGTAATGATTTCTACACCTACTGAGAACAGCTTTAGGCATAGCACATGACCAAAACGCAGTAACAAGGTACAGTAGCAGCATATTGAAACACATGAAATCAACATCCTCCCCACACAGGTTCCATCTTGAATCCTACAGACTTGTATATCCTACAGATTGTCTCTTATCAATTCACCATCTCATAAATAGAGACGGTGCACTTTTGTTGTTCAAACCCTTTAGGTCCAGTGGTTGTGCCCAGCTTCAGAAGTGAGTGAAAAACGCTTGGATAATTCATTTCCTGTGTGATGGGGGGGGGGGGGGGGGGGGATAATTGGTGTTTACTATCCACACAGATTTGTGAGGTGAGAAGGCTCAAACCTGTTTAAGTCCCCATACATGACTGATTGTTACAAATTCATGACAGATTACAAGAAAGCAGCCGTTTTTGAGGCAGAGAGAAGCAGAGGGAAGATACAGTGGGATACAGGTTTGCAAATAGAATCTGAGTCTGCAGCAGCTGCATGAAACTGGGGCATAACCTTATGGGCATTCCTTATGACTCCGCTGCTCCGTCAATCAAAACAAAGAGTTCCAAGAAAATCTTTTTTTTTTTTTAGGAGATTCTGGAACCCCTGCTAACTGCCTATTATACAGTACAGTATGTCCCTGGCCTGCAGCCACAGCAGTCTGACTGTCTGACTCACACTCACACGTCCATCTGAACCAGCACCAGGACAGGGGGGGCCTCGGCTACCTTGGCCTTCCGGGGCCGCAGGTTGGTCAGGCTCCTGAAGGAGGGCGTGGCCCGAAGAAGGATCTCTTTGAGGCCTGCACGGAACTCCTGGCGGATGAGGCAGTAGATCACAGGGTTGAGGCAGCTATTGGTGTGGGCCAGGCAAACAGTCAGGGGGAAGGCATAGGCCTGGGCATTGTAGAAGGCCTTGCTAAAGTGCACCAGGTCAAACTTGATGAGCACGCCCCACAGCGTCAGCGCCTGGTTGGGCAGCCAGCACAGAAAGAAGGAAAGCACCAGGATGGCCACGGACTTGGTGACCTTTGAGCGGCGCTTGTGGCGCCAAGCCTCGCTGTCTGACCCGGCCACGCCGCTGACGCGGCGGCTGAGCACGAAACGCAGCAGCAGCAGGTAGCAGACGGTGATGACCACCAAAGGGATGACGAAACCCAGCAGCACCTTCTGCAGCTGGTACATGCCCAGCAGTAGCTGGGGGTCCCAGCTGCCGGACTCAGGGAAGCGCACCAGGCACAGCTCGTCCTCCTCCGACACCTGGGCACTGGTGGAGTAGATGGCGTGAGGAAGCGTGGCCAGCAGAGACACCACCCAGATGCCCAGGCTGATCCACTTGGCACCGGCCGCCGCCGCCCGCCGACTGTGCATCTTCATTGCGGAAGTGACGGTGTAGTAGCGTGCCACGCTCATGGCGGTGAGGAAGAACACACTAGCGTACATGTTCATGGTGGTGACTGAGCTGATAATCTTGCACATCATTCTGCCGAAGGGCCAGCGGAAGTCCAGCGCCGTGTCCACGGCCCAGAAGGGCAGGGTGAGGACAAACTGGAGGTCAGTGAGAGCCAAGCCCATTACAAAGCAGTTGATGGATGACTGCTTCTGTCTGTGACGCGAGTGGAGCAGGTACAGCGCCAGGCAGTTCCCTACAAGCCCCAGCGCACACACCACGGAGTACACCAGGGCAATCATCACTCGCACGGCTATGCTGGAGCCGTCTCCATGTAGGTCCAGGATGGATTGATTGGTTAGGAGCTGCAGCCAACAGCGAAGCGACAGGTTCCCGGTAGAACCACCTGTACAGTTGGCCGGCCCAGGAGTGTCTTGCAGTATCTGCTCACACTCCTCTGGTGCAAGTGTTTGCACGCTGTCGTTCTGCATGGCTGGCTACTCGGTCATTCATTCACTCATCAATCCACATAGCAAGTTGGAGACATGTATGTTATGCTCAGAAGTAGAAACAAATAATTCAAGATGATGGTAAAAAAAAAAAACGTGACTCTGAACATACCTGTCCTCTATATTACCGTTGGAAAGCTTTAATTTTGTCTAAATCTAAGTTTGTTTTTTTCTTCTCCTCGGAGTAGCCTAGTTGTCTCTCTCCTCCTCCACCACGCGTATCGTATCGTCTCTCATTCACTTATCTGAGCTCGGCAGCGCATCGCATTCTTTTATACTATCCGCGTGCGCGCGCAAGGCACAGGCTCGTTATCCCCGGGCGCTGACTGCCTCCCGTAAAAAGCAACCTGGACAATCCTGTCGTGTCCACACTAACCTTTCAGCTTTGCCTAATTCGTTATTCGTGAAGCTGAATATATTGTGAAATTTTATGACAATCGTGTTTATGGTGTGTCGGTTGCGTCCTGTCCTGATTTTCAAGGTGTGCGTAAAACAAGTCGCTGAGAGAGATGTGTGCATGCAAACTCAGTTGTTTGATTAAATGTATTTAGAATGAAACAAACAAACAAAACACGTCGTCACTACTTATTCACAATTTTCAATCTTAAAAACCGCTGAAAATTGAGTTTTATTCATCGTTTCATTCACACCCTATCTCTAAAATAGGCAGTTGTTTATCTCGCTCTCGCAGCAGATTATGACTCATACTTATAAACAGTGAGACAACAGCCTTGACTGAATAGATGCTCTTGCATCTATTGCTCCCTAGCATTTCGCTTTGCATGGGAAACGTGTTGAATGGAGACTTTGGGTGAAGGAGAGGGGTTGCGCAGGGACCGAGCGCACTACTGCACATTATGGCATGTCTCGAGTAAGAGTCAATAGAGGAACATTTATGTCAGTCGATTGGATGATTACAGTAAAAAAACAAAAATGGTAATTTATTTCAGCTTTTTATAGGGATGCCTCTGGGACATTTTAAACGGAGTTTCCAATTGAATTAATTGCAGATTTCCGGGAAAATCACAAATGTAATTCTTCTTGTGCAGAAAGAAAGGATTGTTTACAATGCAACCTATGACAACACAAACGAGTAATAGAAACTTCGTGTTTTTATTAAGATACAATAAGGCAGTTTAGGCATTTATTTAATTAGTTAATTGAAGTTATATTCTTCTAAATGTAAATATTTCCAGATTGTGGCTTTAATGCAATAGGTATAATAGTTTTTTACAGGATCAAGCTGATATTATTCAGTCTGAGATTTTTTCCTTTGGCATTCTCCCCACTGCTTTCAAAAGGGAATGAAATGAGGCCCTGAGTGAAACTGCAAAATGTTTAAATCAATGCAAAAAAGGTGAGACTGGGTAGGTGCAATCCATTTTAAACTGACAGTAAAACAACAAGCCATTAGCACCTCCTGAATAATCTGATCTCGATGTTCGGTGACAAACTCCAGTAAAGGAAGTAGAGTAAAGAAAGCTAACAGTGTCTGCACAATATTGAAAAAATATGACTTTCTTATGACTTTGCCAAGAGTCTAACTTTAATATGGAGTTCTGTTGAATGGAACTCACCTAAAGAACAGGTAAAGGTGACAAAGAAAAGAAAAACGTAGTCAATTTAAAACTCCCTTTGGAAGAAAAACTTATTTAGCTGTTTTGTCCTTGAGCAAGGCACTTAACCCCTAACTGCTCCAGGGGCGCCGAATATGGCTGACCCTGTGCCCAGAGCTGTGCCCGGGGGGGGGGGCTCTCTTTCAAACAGGTATGATTGTTGAGTGCACGGAGTGGACTATCCTGGTGGATGGATGGATGGATGAATGAAAGGATGAATCAATGAATCAATGAATGAATCAATGACCATATTAGTGCAACAGTAATCCTTAAACACCACTGTGGAGACAATGACCAACAGGGTCAGACCAGAGCTCGTGTACAATAGCAATAAGCAGAGAATGTGTTCATGATCAGTACTCCAACCAGGAAATGCATTTGAAGCCAGATGTGAGGGATGTGATGCTGTCAGACACCACCTGAATAATATATAACATAATTTTCAGATGGAGGAACCGTGGGAGGACAACCTAGTGTATGTTATTACAAACTCCATTCACATCTCTGCGTGGGTATACTCCTTTGTCTGTGCTCTCACCTCATGAGTAACACAATGTTCTGGTTATTTATTCTCAAGAAGAAATCACATGAACTCTCATTATAACCACAAAAGTGCCTTTTACCGGGTCAAACCCAATTCAAATGTTTCATGGCATCAGATTAATACTGATGATTCAGACCAAAAGGATTCTCCTCTTCAATGATCTGGCATGTCAAAGGTTATTGTTTTATTCTACTGTGCGACTGGTGAGATTTGAACCTGGGTCTCCAGCACACCAGAAGGCTGTGTTTGTTTACCGAGCCAAAGCCTAGGCATTAGCTACAGCACTGCAGACTGTGTATGATTCTATCTTTGTGGTTTGGCAAAATAATTCAGACATAGCTAATACTTTACATTAGCCCCTCTGACCTGTGCCACAGCCCTCACTCTATTACGATACAGTAAAATCATTCTATTTTGTATTCAGTTCCTTGTGAATGAATACATTTATTAATAAATTAAATTGTATTGACCCATTCCTTTTGAGTATTTGTAGACTAAGTTTGATCCCAGTGGTGTTACAATGACCTACAGTGGTGTGTGACCCAATGACCGCTGACCGGTCAGTGAAACCAGCACTATATTTGCATGACATTTGTGTGAGTGCCAACTGCTGGCTCAGACCCAGCAGTTCACAGTCTGTGTGTGTGTGTGTGTGTGTGTGTGTGTGTGTGTGTGTGTGTGTGTGTGTGTGTGTGTGTGTGTGTGTGTGTGTGTGTGTGTTGAGGGTGTGACACAACATTGTGATTGTATTGGCCCTAGTCACCACCAGTGTATGCAATTCAAGCTGCTATTCTTGAACATGAAAAGAACACAAATTAAGTAATGTAAAAATGTAAGAAGATTTGTTATTGCGACTATTGTATTGTACACACCAACTCCGCTACACAAAGCAACCAACAGGTCAGAGGAGAGTATTTTGGCTGTCACTTCATTGTTATTGTTGCTGAATATATTTGTATTTTTTCCTTGCGTGATTGCACGTATTGTTTCCCACCGGTAATTACTGTCCTAGGACGGAGAGGATGGCATCCATGCAGGGTAATAGCGATGCAGCTGTGTGCTTTTCTTTTGAGCCTCCTACAGTATTTGTCAAGTGTTGTGATGAATTAAACTGGCTTGGATTATTATTTTATGGAGCTTAGTTCAGTCAAGAAACTCACGTCAGCTTAACCCTTTATTGCCCTGAAAATGGTAATACATTTAGTCTTGGCGTATTTGGATGGTTCCGCTCTTTAGAGGTCCCTGCCTGAGTTAACGACCTCAGCGGCAGGTATACAATATGGAGCCCGTAGCTTAACCGACCCCCCATAGGTAGGCCACGAACAGAGTGACCTATCGGGTGGAAGCTGGGGGTGGTGGGTGGGATGACCACACAAAGCTAGCTCTCATAGTCAGTCCAACTGCGTGAACTGTTGCTGCCATGGAGGAGCGTTGACTTGGCTGCTTATAAGCCTTGTCCCTTGAACATGTGACCTGTGCGGTGTGTAGTGCTTTCATGTAAACCAGCTGTTATATATATATATATATATATATATATATATATATATATATATATATATATATATATATATATGCCATTTAGCTGTTCCCTCACCTGGCGGACAGCTGTGCCCGCACTGAACCAACGCACGGACTACAGTGCCCGCACTGAGCTAACGCTAGCTTCATTCCGGGTCAGGGCACTCTAAGTCAGTGCTAGCCGGCGGGCGACAGGTCAGATCAGCTGTTTACACCCAACACAATCACATGTTATATGTTGATAGGACAGCCTATCTAAGTGGTCGGTCTAAACACCTCTGTGTAGCCTACAATATTGTTGCTGGTACGGTTGGTCGTTACTGTGCTAAGAGAGCGTTTCTGTTGTTTTTGTTCCCAATAACACGCAGAGCCTCCAGCTGCTGTGGTTCTGCTCTGTCTGGATCTATCAGGGTGGGGGGGGGGGGATGGGGGGCTGATAGGTGTATGGGCTCCCTGCCATGTAATATACACGTAATATACATGTAATATACACTCATGTAATAATAACTGCTCGGAGCGTAGGCATCCACATACTCTAAGCCTAATTGTATAACCATTTTATATTTAATGAATGGTTAAACTAAGATGTGAGTGTTCCTGACTGAAAGAAGGGAGAGGGAGGAGACGATGGATGATGGCATTTACACAGCATACAGTACACCACAGATGCTCAGACACTGACATTTTGTAAAGGATTATGTCAGTAGACAGATGATTGTACAGCTGGAACATCACAGAGACACTAAAGTCACGCCGAAGGTTACAGTTTTTCTTGATCGCTTAAACCATTTGTATTAAACTGGAGCTCACATGCCCACCACAATAACATATATGAGCACAACGGTAACATTTTTAGCAAAACAGTAAGTCATTTGTCATTGCTTTCACACAAAATGCAAATGTTAAAGTGGCAATCTGTAATTGGTACATACATTAAGTGACTTTTATATAAATTATATACAGTATAGCCATTCTATATTCTTTAAGAATATCACTTACATCCCTCACGAGCTTAGTTCAACTGTCTTACCCCATCAGAACCCAAAATATAAGCTTGTTTTACTCCATTGTTTGTAAAAAATGTAAAAACTACACTGTTGATCTCATGGATGGTCAGTCCTTACATCCATATCTGTCAATGAAATTGAGAGTAGTTACATTTCTCCAGCCCCATCCCTCAGCTGTTTACCAAAAAAGTGGCAGGGGGCCCGCTTTGTTGTTGTTTGAAATACAGATTGCACCATTAAGAACCTTTTTGCAGTTAACACAACTCTCTACATAAGACACAACAATCACTTGAGTAAGTGTTGATGACAGAATGATGTCCTTGCAGCATATAGCTATCTCTCCCATTATAGTAAATGTGTTTGTTGTTGTAAGGATCTGCTTCTTTCTGAATATTGTGATGTATATGTATAGAAAGCATCCATATTCTCTTTAACAGAAGCAAGAATACAACAGAAAGATGAGTGAAATTATTACTGTGATTTTTTCGACCTTTGTTTTCATTTGAAAGTGGGCCAACCTGCATAGTGCATATTGATGGATATACAGTGCCCTGCGTAAGTGATGGGACAGTGAAGCATTTATTTTTCTTCTTCTGGCTCCACACTCCAAACGTTTGGACTTGAAATCAAACAATTATTATGAGGTTAAAGTGGATGGTATTTGTGTACATATTGGTTTCACCATTCAGAAATTTACACCACTTTTTACGCATAGTACTCTTATTTCAGGGTACCCAAAAGTGATGGGACAATTGGCTTGACAGGTGTTCCTGGTTCATTAGGTGTTCATCATTTGTGCAGTCATAAGAGCTTTCAAAGTCTAGTATTGATTCTAGGCTTTGTGTTTGCCTTTGAAGTCTGCTAATGGTGTCTGTCAATATGACCACAGAGATGTCAATGAAAGCCAGGAAAGCCATTATGAGGCTGATATATCTGATTGATAAGAAAATCAATCAGAAACAAAGCCAAAACCTTAAACCTACCAAAATCAACAGTTTGTTAAAAGGAAAGAAAGCACTGGTGAAATCAGAAATCCCGAAAACAACTGTCCCACAGATCAGGAACACTCTCCAGGAGGTAGCCGTGAATGTGTCAGAGACTACCATCCGCAGAATACGTCACCAGCAGAACTACAGAGGCTACACTGCAAGGTGCAAACCACTAGTTAGCCACAAAAACAGGATGGCCATGTTATGGTTTGTTAAAAAGTACCTAAAAGAACCTATTTTTGTGGACAGATGAAACAAAGATTAGCAAGGCAAGAGTGAAGTGTCAGGAAACTGCCCAATATCCGTAACATACCACCTCATCTGTGGAATATGGTAGAGAGGGGATATGGCTTGGCTCCCATTGGAACTGGCTCACTTGTCTTCATTGATGATGTAACTGTTGACAGCAGCAGCAGCAGAGTGTTTTCTAAAGTGTCCAGAAACATCTTGTTTGCTCGAGTGCAAGGAAATGCATCAAAATTCATTGGACGGCGCTTCATCATACAACAGGGGGAAAGAAACTGTGATACTGCCATAGCAACTAGGGGGGTTTTCAGGGCCAAATAGTGGAAAGTTGTTGACTGGCCAAGTCAATCTCCAGATTTAAATCCTATTGAACATGAATTTCATTTGCTGAAGAGGAGACCTAGACCAAAACATCCTCAAAACAAACAACAACTGAAGATGGCTGCGGTACAGGCCTGGCAGAGCATCACCAGAGAATATACCTAGCATCTGTGTGGGGTCAATGGGTAGCAGACTTCAAGCAGTTGTTGCATGCAAATGATTGTCAACCAAATACTAAACATGAGTGCTTAATTTTATACATTTGATAAATGTGTCCCATCATTTTTGGGTGCCCTGAAATTGGGGAACTATGAATAAAAAGTGTTGTCATTTCTGAATGGTGAAACCAATATGTACACAAATACTATCAAATAAAAGCTGAGAATCTTTACTTTAATGTCATAGTAACAGGGTTTGGAGTGTAGAGCCAAAAGAAGAAAAAATGCTTCACTGTCCCATTACTTACTCAGGGCACTGGAGTTACTATTTGGTGTGTCATTATGAAAAGAATGGTGGAATGAATTTTTCATTAGATGACAAATTATGCTGTTTTGATGCACTGATTTGCTTTTGTGACATGTATTCTAAGTTTTGTGAAAATGGACTTGAGTAGTGCAATTTGAAAAAGAAATGTGTTGTTCTGACAAATATGTTAACTGTTTAGGGGAACATGTTAACTGTTTTGAAAAGTTGAATACTGTTTCAAGAAAGGTGCTCAAGCTATCGAAAAAAAAACTGTAATTCTATCAGCAAGATGAACTGACCTTTACACCATAAGAACAGATAACTCTTCAACTCTTTATTTATCACATACAGTGCCTTCAAGTAGGTTTTCACCCCCTGGACTTTTTCCACATTTTGTGGTTACAGCCAGACTTTAAAATCTCGGACCATTCAGCCTTTCAATGATTCGTAACTATAGATGTTGTTGAGTCATACACCTCAAATAGAAAAGACCATCAGAAGCACACACGGCATGAGGCTACACTGGACCCATTCTATCCTTTGTGAGTTGATGAAAACAAACTATAACTCCACTCACCCGCAGAGAAATAGGGTATTGATTTAAATCATGGTTGGTTGGGTTAATTTACCTCTGTGACTCACAAACAAATGAGTGAAAAAAAAGTTGAAATCACTTAAGAGTTTTACCTCACAGTCTACTCACAAACCTTTAGTTTATCTGGGTCAGCTTTGCACCTCAGAAGAGAGAACCCATTTGCAGATTAAACAAGTGAAAAATAAGGACACTTCTTTGACAGTCTCCTTCACCTTGCTCTCCCCTCCCTCCCCCGCGCCTGACATAGGGGGAGTTTGCCTGCGGAGTAAAGGCTCTCGACCTGTGGGAGATGGTCAATCAAAGTGGTGCGCAGTGAAGCTTACTAAACATGCTGGTCGCTGAGGCACTCTCTCACTCCCTATGATTAAAGACTGAGTGGCATCATGGCAGATAAGAATCGATAGCAACAAGCCACCTTCCCCAGCAGTCTGAGATGAAAGACTCAGGTGGATGTGGTCCTACGACCCCCTCCGCACCTCTAATCCTTCCATCCTTCCTAACACCTTCCATTCATGACATAGAGTATGTGTGCATTGGTGCGAAGATGTGAGAGGACATGAATTAGTGTGTTGGTGAGAAAATGTTATGTGTGTTGTATGACAGTGTATTTATATTTATTTTATGGAGGTCTGTGTGCGCGTGTGCATGTGTGTGTGTGTGTGTGTGTGTGTGTGTGTGTGTGTGTGTCCATGCGTGCGTGCGTGCGTGCGTGCGTGCGTGCGTGCGTGTGTGCGTGGGCCATTTCTCTATATGTGCAACAATCTGAAAGTCCCAGTAAACAGAGCAGCAGACTTCCACCTCGGCCTTGATGTTGAGTGTGGGCAGTGTCAGAAAATGTAAGACTGGCCAAATTTAATTTTTTAGATTGAGGACCAAAAAGGCAGTGGAGCAAGAACACTTTTATCCATTCAATCGCTGTGGCAACCACGCTTGCTATCATGGGCTATGTTGACAAGCCAATGAGGGGGCGTAGCCTAAGACGGCCACACACTCAGACGGGTAAACACATTTTCTGTCTAGAGGGATGCAACAGTTGGGCAAGGGCCATTATTTGATCCATCTTGTTGAAAGGTTATCTATCTCATCATATACGTATTTGACCTAGTTTGCTGTCTGTCTGTCTCGCTTTCTCTGTCTGTGGGTTCACATGCTGCACCCAATCTTAATTCTAACCCTAATCCTTACTCTAGCCCCAAGCCTAACCCTAGCCCGTTTGTGTGGGAGGTAGGCCGAACCCTAGCTCGTTTGTGTGGGAGGTAGGCCGAACCCTAGCTCGTTTGTGTGGGAGGTAGGCCGAACCCTAGCTCGTTTGTGTGGGAGGTAGGCCGAACCCTAGCCCGTTTGTGTGGGAGGTAGGCCTAACCCTAGCTCGTTTGTGTGGGAGGTAGGCCGAACCCTAGCTCGTTTGTGTGGGAGGTAGGCCGAACCCTAGCCCGTTTGTGTGGGAGGTAGGCCTAACCCTAGCCCGTTTGTGTTTATCAAAATAGTCCCCATCGAAATACACAAATCTACACTGTCATCATGTGTACATAGCCATGACGAGGGCAAGAGGGAAGCTCAATTTATCTTGAAAAGCAATTTTACAGTGTAGGCTACATGAATGCAGATCAAGTCAGAAACTATCCTTAAAAACAATACAAAACAATATAACAAACAAGAGGGGGGAAAGACATACAGTATAATATCAAAGGTACAATCAGGAATTATGTATTTATATTTCCCTTACAGTAAACAGGATCCCAGGTATTATCATACTCTGTTTCTCAACATATGTATTTGTGCAATTTATCTGACAGTGTTAATGTTGCACATTAATCAACACTTTTAGTTTTCACATGAATGTAAATGTGCTGGAGCTTGCTAGATAGCTAGCTTCCATCTGTAGGCCCTGGGCAGGTTAAATCAGAGGGATCACATGGGGAGCATAGGCAGCAGAGTGGGTGGTCCTGTGAGTTTTAATCTGGGTTTTGTCCTCTTCCATCACATATCGTCAGCGTGCGGGCGCAGCCTGGACCCACGGGGTGGAATCAAGGTCACCGTGGTCGCTATGTGGCCAGTAATAGGATCCCCATGGAAATGGCCTTGCTCGTCATGACTACTGTTGTGAGGCATGGGGTTGTAATTGGACAGTCCCTGGCCCGTACCCAGCTTGCCCAGGAGAGAGGTAATCTCATCTACACCCTGGTCTCCAGGGAAACGCCGGCGCAGAGATTCGGTCTCGTCTACCGTGGCGTACGGGTGGTCGATGGCATGCACCACTCTGGAGGACTGGAGGTTGCTAAGGGACCGCGACTGGACTGCATGGGAAAGAGAGAGACGGGGAGGAGGGAGGGGGGAGGAGGGGGGGAAGGCGAGGAGCAGGTGTGTATAAGTGAACAGCACCACATGTACTGTATGTAATATTATTCCATTCATGACAGCTTAACTGTGCATGAGGCACGTCTCGATGGTATTCCATGGGCTCCATTGTGCCAGGCTAACTCAATCAAGCACAGCAAAGTATTTGAAATAATTGAACCTAGGTCTGGTACAGGGTGGAGTGTATAAGTGAACAGCTCCACATGTACCATATATGTGTTATTCTACTCATTACAGGTGAACTGGCACCTAATCTTATCCCCAGGCCAGTTGAACTGGAAGACATCAGACTGCTGTAAGCCACAACAAACATGTACCTTGGTCTTTGATCATACGGTACACTTACCTAAAGACAGAGGCAAATTGCTTCTACTGCTCACAGTGCCGACATTCAGCTTACCATGACAAATCACATTTGGCTGGCACTCAAGCAATGTAACAATCTTCAAACATGATGACGTCATTGACATTTTGAAGCCTCTGTAACTTAATAGTTCCTTAAAGTGTTGAGAAGTTTCTCTGTAAGCCTGATGAAAAAGGTACTTAATAATGCATGGCCCTATTGCTCCGGCTGCCAGCTAAGCTCTTTGAAGTGAAAAGCTAGGCTCTGGTGTACAGCCCTTTTATGCAGGTGAGTTGTTTTGGAACCGGGCAAAGAGAGCTGTGGGCTGTGGAAGTGAGTGGTGCCCTAATCAGCCCTCCAGCTGTGATTGGCGGCAACGCGGGCGAACGCGGGCGCTCAGCGGTGGCGACGGGACACTGACTCACCCCTCACTGGGCTGAAGTCCCCGCCCTGGCTGACCTTGGTGTCAGAGAAGGGCTTCAGGTTGGGGAACAGGATCAAGGAGAAGGACAGAAGCAGCACCTGGGGAAAGGGAAGGTGAAAATGGGCTCATTTTGCACTTGGACAATTGTCTCAGAGGTTTGGGGTTTCAGTGCAGCCTGAAATCATCAGAGCGTTTCTTGGCAGGGCGCTACTTGGGTTGAAGATTCATCATTCTGAGCTGAGCTGCCGTATTCCCTCGCTCTGAACAAGGTCACCATCACTGTCATTACTGCATATTCCCTCAATACGTGATGCTAGACGGTCTGATTGGTCGTACAAACTCATTCATATTCATAGTTTGGGTTCCAAAATGTAAATGTGTGCTTTCTGCACTGATGTGGTGTTGTTAGTTGTCCTGCCTAATCCTTCTGGCTCTGGATCTGAGTGCCTCTCTCTGTGACTAGTAATGTATGCCTAGTCCTTTTTTGTGTGTCTGTCTGTCTGTCTGTCTGTCTGTCTGTCTGTCTGTCTGTCTGTCTGTCATTGTAAAGCCCTTACCAGAACACAGGTCCCAGCCTGGGCGGGCTTATTGGTACTGTTCATGACCAAAGACTGCAGTCTGCGTAGCTGTTCCATCAGAGAGCTGAGAGGACACAGGGCAGAAGGAGAGGGAAGAGAAAGGGGAGGGAGGGGGGAGAGAGGGGGAGAGGGAAGGGACGGGGAAGAGAGAGGGGTGGGGAGGGGCCAGGAGAGTGGGAGAGAGAGGGAGTGGAGAGGAGAGGAGAACTCAATTAGTGAATGTTGCCAGACTTGCCATCGGGGGTATACAGACATGAGGAATGGGAGCACTGGTCTGGAGAGATAATTAATATAAAAATCCTGTCACGTGTTGCATTTCTCCAGCTGGAAGACTTTCCGCTGCAGCTCCTGGTTATGTGCGTTGCAAGCAGCCATCCTGGAAAAGGAGGAATTTCCCAGATGAGATAAGCAAGCTGCGTGATCATTCCAAGCAAAACACTAACAGAATCAGATTTTACTGATAGGCTCAAGGACACAGAATTACGCAACAACCCATTAGCTCTTTCACTGTTAACTATTTGTTTTAGTTTGTTTTGTTGTTGTTGTTGATGTTGTTGTTGTTGGTTGGGGGGGGAGGTTCTAGTCAGATTGCTGGACTTGAACATGTGAATCCCAGCCTCCTCCATGCATTTATTATCTATAGGCTGTCAGTAGTACCTGCCCTCCAGTCCATCAATATATTCCTTTTTCTTTTTTCGACTCTCTTGGGCAGACTGCTTGTTCCGGATCTTTCTGCGTATTTTCTTCAGAATTCTCTCCTCATACTAATGGAAATAGGCAAGGAGAGAAAATATGGGGGTTGTTAGCGCCCATCACACATTCTCAGGAGCCATGAAGTTGTTGTTAAGCTGCAAAAAAACTGGCAGGAAATTGTAGCTACCTTGGTGAGGGGGAGTTGGCTAGGCAGACTCATGCCCTCCTTGGCAAGAAGTTTCTTCTCATCCTCATTGAGAATCAACTCTTGGATGGACTGCTGGGACTGCTGTGGGGGCTGGTGTTGAGATAGGAATGTTAATATGTAAAACATCTTGACCAGCGGACTGAAGCTTCTCTCTCTGCTCTTGCTGGGCCAGGTTCAGGGTAAGCAGAGTGTGGTTTGAAGGAGTGCAGAGTGGCATGACATAGCCCCATCCATTCTCATTTCATGCTTTGCTCATGCCAATTACATTGCAGGAGCCCAAGTCATCTCCAGCGACTGTCACTTATAAGTTGACCTGTGCTCCACTGACTGGCAATTCATGTGCTGTGAGCACCTATACCTGTCTCCTCAAAGCTCCAACACATACACACAAAGACAAATGTGAAGACTCGCTCATACACACACACACACACACACACACACACACACACCTAAACTAAAACCTCTATCCTCACACACACGCACAGTACATCTATATACTCCCATACAGCCTAGAGTGAAGCATTGTGAAAGGACCCACATATTTATGAAGTCATGCAGTTGCTTGGACTGAGTCACTCCATGAGTCACACACACACATACACACACACACACACACACACACACACACACACACACACACACACACACACCTGAACTAAAGCCTCCATCCTCACACACATATATCTACATACTCCCATACAGCCCAGAATGAAGCATTGTGATGGCAAAGGACCACCTATTTCATCACCACCTCCCCTCCCGCCTCCCCCATCTCTCTCCCCCCACCCACCAAGAACTCACCAGCTCAGATGTGCCAGAGAGCAATAGGTCCTTGACAGTGAGAGGGAAGCCAGAGGACAGCTGGGTTTTGTGTACTTCAGAGGGACAGTGTGTCACTCGAGACCTGCCTGGGTAGAGGCCAGACTCCCATTCATCTGCAGCCACAGAGGGAGAGGGGGAGAGAGAGAGAGAGAGAGAGAGAGAGAGAGAGAGAGAGAGAGAGAATGAAAGAAAAAAAGAGAAAGGACATGTGAGCAGCCAGAAGGGCCAGCATTAGTGTGTTTATAGTCATATATATAGAACATCAAGACAGTTGGGATTTTCCTTATACTGTATGTACATCTCGCAAACACAGATGGTGTTGCTCGCACTGTAAACTTCTAATTTCTATATTCAACATCAAGTAATAGAAAATACTCTCTTCGTGTTATAAAATTTTCAATGTAATCTTATTTCCTTCAAGATTACCTCTTCATCCTCCTCAAGCCTATTTGAAGTGCAAATGAGCACTAAATATGATGTCTTACTGAGATCAATGGAGAAGTCTGCCTCCAGCGAGGCCTTGGTTTGAGTCTGGGTCTGGGTGTTGGGGTAGTGGGTCTCTCCGGGAGGGCTCTTGGGGCGCTGGGGGCTGTCCATCTGGTCCGAATGGGGGTCTTCACTGATGCCGCTATCACTGGGGGATGGAGACCACAGGGGGGACCCGGACACAGAGTCACTGCGACCCAGGAGAGCATTCAGGAAGTCCTCACCTTGCTGTGCCGGGCCTGGGCCTAGATGCAACATCTGTCAAAGTCAAAACCCAAATAAGACCATGGTGATTATACAGCCCTGGCTGGCAGGTAGTGTGATTTTAAACAGGCAGGATATATAGACACAGGGATCAAATAGACACAGCCAAGGTGCAGCTGAGAATGTAAAGACACACCGCGCCGCATGAGGACCAGTAACATCAAAGAGTAGGTGACCCCCCCCCGCCCACACACACACACACACACACACACACACACACACACACACTCACGTTTGGCTCCTGGATTGACCAGATATGGTTGCCATGGTGTCCCATTTCCTCATGACGAAGGATTCCATCGTTCTGATCAAACAGTAAATCAAGCAGCTCCATCCCACCACAGCCCTAGGACGGAACCACTCCAGTAATGTTAATGTCATCACCCTGCCCCACGTTTACCAAGAGAGATAACATACAGAGAGCATTACAGCACAGAGGGGTTGTAAAAGCAAATATGCTCAGGGCTGGTACTGTGGGGGGTTTTATTTCCACTATTTAATGACACTTCTTTCTGACTATAGTTGAAAACTCAGATACGTGGACCTTCCCTGTAACTAGTTAGTTTTTCCATTCAGTTCATATATTCAGTATCTAGAGGTTCAGTATGTAGGTTTGAGCTTTAAAATGTATAATATGTATGTGTGTGAGGATGAAGGCTTTAGTGTGATTTATGCCGCTATTAGAAAACCAATATGTATATTGTTTACATTTTCAGTGAGGCCAAAGAGACTAGCCATGTACACAATACCACACACACACACACACACACACACACACACACACACACACACACTCATTACCACTGGCACGTACATCTATTGCGTGCCCTGAACTTTGGTCAAATATGACTTATCTTGGCTGCCCTGATAACCCAACTTTAAACAAAGAACAAGAAAAGCTGACAAATGAAGACCCACAGGCCCACTTACCTGGTCTGTGTAGTGCTCCATTGTTTCAGCAATAGGGTGGCACAGACAAGAAGCTCCCAAAATAGCACAAATCTAGCTAAACGGTCAGTTTGTTTTGTTGTGAAGCAGCTCTGTTCTAGACCACTGTGCGTCTCTACTGTATCTCTCTGCTCTTCTTCTGAGGTCCAAAGTTTAAACTCCAACACAGCACACTCAGTGAGTCACCAACCCAAAAGCTGTTTCCTCATTGGCTAGGTAATGATGAGATTTGATTGGCAGGAGACACTGAGGCGACTTACAAGTTTGTCTGTCTGGAAACAGAGAACTCTCGTCGAAGATGGACAAGACTGGAAAGATCAAAGTTCACTCTTTCCTTTCTTCCAATTGTGTTTGGTAGTAGATTGACAGGGGAATAAGCAAAACCTATGTAGTAGTATGTAGTATGTACACTGCCTGCAGTGTTTATAGGCTACATTGTCACTCATCTATATCAACCTATTCATAAAGTCCACAAAGTATATTTGTAAGTACTGCAAAGAAGTTATCAACGTGATATGATTTCTCAAATGATTTGTCTACAAGTGAGACAAATCTGTAAAGCTGTATTTTATAGTGCCATATAGGTTACCTACATGTATAATGTCCTTAGAAACTACAACAGTATAATTACATAATTATTACCTAACAATTACATATTGGTTACTTGCAGATTCATTAAAGATACCAGAAAGTTCAAGATACCCAATATTACCAAGGATTTGCCAATTTAGTTGAATATTTTCATGTAATTACCACTAAGTCTTCATTCATGACAGATCTTTATTCATTCATAAAAGGACTCTTGAGTGTGACATTCTATCCTGTTTATTCAAAGACACATCTTTTATTGTTGAAGAACACAAAGACATCTGCTGTCATTTCAGACATATTCTGATGGATCCACATGATGTCATTGCTTTGATTCTGAGCAAGGCTTAAGAGTTTCTGAAGCGCTTCGCAGGCAGAAATCAATATCACCAACCCATGGGAGGATGTTGACGGCTACACTTTTCTAAAGTAACATTTTAGCCATAATAGCATGTGAAAACATACTGGGCTAAACATTAAGCAATCAAGGAGATAATCCACCAAAATGTGTGTGTGGTTGTATACTGACAATGGCTATTATGTTTCAATGTGCAAGACAAGTCTGTTCAATTCTTATTTTGTCAATACTGATTCTCAGGACAAAAGTCAAAATGTTGAAGGCAAACGCATCTAGCAAAGGCTTTTAGTATGTGCCTTCCAATTGTGAGGGCTATTTTTCTTAAGAGCTATGCTCTTGAACACTCAGCAAAAAAAAGACAGACATGTTTGTGTGAAATTGTGGTACTATTTCTTCCTTGCACTCTGATTGCCTGTCTGTGAGCATGATCACTTGGTCACTTGATTACTGAACCTCCCACTCACAACAACTCTCACTCTTTCCTACAGTTTGTTCTGAAAGCAGCCGTCTCCTCCTCAGTTTACGAATAGATCACTGCCAATAATCATCATGGTTTTCATTGTAGAAGGATTAAGTTTATCATTATTGCCTCTTTATCTGATTGAGAATGGGTCCAAAGGGTAAACCCCTATCCTTATAGGCTGTGGGCTGAATTTGAACATTGTTACAACATCTGAAAAGCAATATAGTCAATATAAAAAACTCTGTGGCTATGGAAGTACCCTTTATGTATACAGTGTTGTAACCGGTCATTGCTCCTACATATTGTTTGTTCGAAGCATGCAATCAATATGACAAAAATACATACAACAGTCTGTGAGGATATTATTGTATTGCCTCGCCATGACAACAGCAGATTGTAATAGTGTGTGACTGTGAGATACTTAATGTACTGGTAGACACAGGCTCTCTCAGGTTCGTCTCAGTCATGTGGCATGAGGCTGACTTGAAAGTGCCCCAAGCCAAAAGTAAGCAGGAGTTAAATTGGCTGGATAAGATATCATCTGCAATGGCCTCTGAAGTGTTGCTGCGGCCTACAGTGAAGTACCACTACGCTGTCATTCCATTCCAGGCCTGAATGACCATGTTGACGAGGCATAAATGGAGAGCATGAAATCTCACCTTGAGCATTTGTTTGGTCTGAATGACACTTGATTGATGTGAAAAGCTTATCCTGAACACTGTATTTCTGCGAATGCCTGTTTATTCTCCTGCCAAATAATTGGTCTGCATGTCCACTCCAACTGTGGAAGTCTATGACACAAAATAATGGAATAATTGTGGAGGCGTTTGAATAACAGCATCAATAAAGGAAATTCAAACCAAAGTGGTAGTGTTTTGCCATTGAATGACCATGTCAGTGGAAGCAGATCTGAATAGAAAAGCTGCTGTACACCTTAGACAGTTTTACAAGATCCGTATACGAGGAAAAACCTTGAAGTAAAGTGGGTTCCTGTACACTATCTCTGCTTAGACTTGACAAAGCCCCCCAAACATTGAATACTTTAAGATTCACTTTCACTTGAGTAAAGTATAGACATAATAAAGTGGGCTCTTGCATACTGTCACTGCCAGCAAATTGAACATTTGATAACTGCACCATTTCAGTCATATAAACCTGACATAGCTTCATGTGACTGAAGTATTGTCCTCAATAAATGTCCAATTTGGAAGCAGAGACAGTGTGCAGGAGATGGGAGTCCACTATACCAAGTGAAAGTAGGTAATTATTTAATGTTTGATAGGTTTTATTGATTTTATCTGGATATCAAATGGCTTGCAAAATGTTTACTTTCATTTTGGATATCTACTATTAGACTGCTTCTCTGGCCTGTTTTGAAAAGTAAAAAGAAAATATTATTTTATTTTCTACAAATACCAATGTTTCTAACCACACCATAGAGCTTTATATCTTGTCGAAAACGTTGAATCTGGAGAGGCCTTTTGAGTGGAGTACAGGACATTCTGTATCTCTATGGTATACTACTGTTCTGTCATCAGATAATAGTCAGGGATAACAGCAATGCAGACTGGTAGACCATGTTTTATGGCACTTTGGATGACCTGTGATTTCAAACCCGCTGGCGATGCAAAATGTGAATTGAATGTAGCTCAGAGGCTCCACCTGCTGGATGACTTAATGAAGTGACATGGTATTCATTGGGCTTGTTTGACTTTGACAAAATTGAACCAAACAAGAACTCAGGCGAGGCTAGTTACAGTAGGGAAGAACAGAAAATGTATCTTCTCAAGCCAGGCCAATATCTGTGTATCACTTTCTTTCTGTGTGTGTGTGTGTGTGTGTGTGTGTGTGTGTGTGTGTGTGTGTGTGTGTGTGTGCGCGCGTGCGTGCGTGCGTGTGTGCGTGTGTGTGTGTGTGTTTGAATGCATTATTTGAGTACACAAGAAAGAAAACATCACAAAAGCCCAAGTCTTTAAATGGACACTTCACCCATTTTGTACCAAAGCTTCCAAATGTGTTCTCGAGATCAAAAGCTAGGTATCACTAGTTTGAGGATTTTACCCTGAGTTACTTATTTGGGGGTAATCACACGATTTTGAAAACTACAAGGAGCTTTAGGGAGGAGTGAGGTTATGATTATCAAAATTAGGTTTGTTTACATCCATAAGCTCTAGCCTAGCGCATACATCTATCACTTCTGTTCACTTCTTTGCATCTTTGACGCTAGCTTTGACGCTCCTCCGTGGCTGGCTGGGAGGTGCAAAGTGCTATGGGCATTATAGCATTCTGACATATCACTTCCTGCTCATATAGAAGGATATTTTCTCGCTTATTTGCTCGAATTTGTCTATGTTTCCTGGCTATTTAGACAACAAGGACCACTAATAACTTGCTGTTGAGTCGTGGTAACAATCACTATCTTTCAACTTATATTGACATGTTTCTTTATCTTGAAAGTAGTCTATGGGCCAGGAGAAACTGTAACCAATGGTTCAGAGTTGTTTTAACATTTTCGGCCAAAATCTCCTCGAATTAACTCTCTGACTTGGTTGGAAGTAACTTTGAGGTGATTTAGCCACAAATGTTCAACCTTTTTTTGGTTCTCCAATTCTAATCGTTTTTTTGTTAGAGGTGGGTAAAGTAAGCTGAGATTTGTAGTGGTTATTCAAACAACTCTGAACCATGGATTACAGTAAGGTTTCAAGGAAACATCTGACTATAAATTGAAAAGTCAAAACAGATATCTGGACTCCTCCGTGTATATATATATGCCATTTAGCTGACGCATTTATCCAGAGTGCATACATTTCAGTATATATGGTCCCAGGAGAATTCAAACCCACCACCTAAACGTTGTTAGCGCCATGCTCTACCAACGGAGCCATAGAGCTGATGTTTTATTTTCATGACACAGCCTAGGGGTAAAGCATCATCTCTTCTACGCACATTGTGTATGCTAACTACAACCACTGACACGGGTCAGAATATTGCCAGTTACTTTCATTTTAATTAATGGGCTTGTGAGGATTTGTATCATCTCGAGCTGCTGTACCATAAGCAGTCAATGCAGGAACATGTTCACAAACAAACAACAAGTAAACCTAAAATACAAAACACAACCAAAAAATCTATAAACACAAAAAATAACACAATAAACACAATGACACCATTAAACAAGGGGGAATAGTGTAGCCTCCACATGGAACACATTAGATACGTAGCTGGCTGCCTTTGTGCATATTATTATTATAAGTATGCCTATGAAGTTCACGACAAGTGCGAGAGGGTGTACTGTAGGCTATCTGCACCACATACTAAATGCATTACCAAGGTGTGGCTCATGAATGTGTATGGAAACCATTAGATATGATGATTGGTTCAGCATTATTTTACGGTTATTCGATTGAATACGGGAAGACGGTTGTGTGAATCTGGATGGGGAAAATAAAGTGGACTGATTTGCAGTGACTGTTTATTACGAGCTGAGTTCGTGTTTGTTGCCGACATGACATAGTGCGTCTCTACGCAAAGGACGCAGCTTGCAGTATAAAACCGTGCTTGTTGACGTAACCGGTCTCTTCCCTGCCTATGCCCTCGTGAGGTGGGCAGTGTGCAACTTGTGTCTCCTTTCCTACAAAGCGAATCCAGAACCATCCGTCAAAATGGTGAGCTAAATCAATGTATTCTATATGGTTACGGCTATGTAGTTAAGTGTTTCTCCCTGTCATTTGAGTATTGTAACTTCCAAATGTATCTGTGTTGAGATTAAGATGTAGTACGCGGAGAATTGCGCTTGGAACAAAATGGCACCCATTCCATTGTAGGAACAGCCCTTTACGCACTCAATATGTCGTTGTCAGCCTATGCCTGTTTTAGTCCCTTTTATTGTTTTAAATGGTGCAATAACACATAGTAAGACCGACTGAAGCAAAAGTCATTTGACAGCTATTTCACGGCAGAATTGTCACTGCAGTGGCTGATTCCGTTAACTTGCTAATGACGTTAGCGTGATTGAGCCCGCCTATGGCTATGCTAGTAGTCCTGTCTTGTGCTTGGCTATCGATTTTAATTTATTGTGCATTGTCAGCTAGTCGTACCATAACCGGTGATAAAGACCACTAACTAACTAGTTGAATATTATAGAGCGCGTTATGCTGTGTTGATCGAGGTTTCAGCATCTGTACCAGCCAGCTGAATGTAATTACAGGATACCGGCATTTCATGTGCCACTAGCAATCATTGCTAAAGTAAAGTCTGTACACGTGGCCTATTCTGACTTCGCCGTCCGCTGCGTTGGCGCACTAGATTGCGTTTACATTGGAGTTTAAAGCAGATGTTTATGTAACTTCCGTCTAATACGCTCGGTCTCTACTTAAGTGGTGTTCGTTAGCAGGTGTTACATCGTTAATATTTCTACAGTGCTGGCTACATCCGTTAGCTTAGCGAGGCCTTTTCTTTGGTCTGGGCCCCTTGTAGCTGCGTCGCCACCCCGAAAACCTTGATTATGCAACAATCAAGGTCTCCATACTAAAGTGTCCATCTATTCTTCTATTAGAGCGGTTTTGTTGTAGCTTAAAGTATGTATGTAGCTAGCTTGGTAAGATTTGAGAAGTATGAGGCCAGCAACCCGGTGACCAACAGTTACCGGCAAGTATACACATGACAGCTGTTGGCCGGTCCAGTGCCGCATAGGCAGTTGCGTCAGCAGGCAGTGCCTCACCCCACTCATAATGGTAGTGCCTTTCTACTGTTCCTAGCTATGGAGAATCAGCATTTTCCACACCAGTGCTAAGCCATCTACATTGTCTGAATAGAATAGCCTACCCTCAATAAGAGTAATGTAATGCCCCATGTAAGAAGAGGATGACAATGCATTCATGTAAATAGTAGCTAACCTGGTTACTCAGCTGAAGTTGGCCACATGATTGAAATATTCAGTCTACTTGACAATATTTCAATATGATAACCTCTTATCTCCCCCCCCCTCCCCAGGTGAACTTTACCGTAGACCAGATCCGTGAGATCATGGACAAAAAGGCCAACATCCGTAACATGTCTGTGATTGCGCACGTGGACCACGGCAAGTCCACCCTGACAGACTCGCTGGTGTCGAAGGCTGGGATCATCGCCTCAGGCCGTGCTGGAGAGACCCGCTTCACCGACACACGAAAGGATGAGCAGGAGCGTTGCATCACCATCAAGTCCACGTGAGTCTATTCCCCCCCCCGTGCTGATGTATGTTAAAACGGCTTCAGGTTTGGCCGGTGATTTAATGTAAGTTTCAAATGGTGTGACCGATTGCATGAATGAATTTGCGGTCATTTTTCTGATCCACCAGGCTAGTCTTGGCCACGCTCATCACTCACCTGTCAGAACTTGGGTTGTGATGATGCAGGGTAGGTTAAACCAATGTCATTCTTCTCCTCCCTCTGCAGCGCTATCTCTTTGTTCTACGAGTTACACGAGAATGACTTGGCATTCATCAAGCAGGCCAAAGATGGCGCTGGGTTTCTGATTAACCTGATCGATTCCCCCGGGCACGTTGACTTCTCCTCGGAGGTAACAGCCGCTCTCCGTGTCACTGACGGAGCCCTGGTCGTGGTGGACTGCGTGTCTGGTAAGGAGATGACTGACGCTTGGCTAATTGCAATTGAGAGTACTACACTTGTGAAAGTTTAAGAACATGTGTAGGAGTGTGAAGCTTTACCGCTTTGTATTATCAAACTCATGGAACCGAACAGGTGCACCATGCTGCTGCACTTTGTTGGCAGCCTTCAAAATATTGATATCCTCAATGGAGGCATTAGAATTGATTCAACTTGGATGCGACCCTTTCTATAATTACTTGTCTATGTAACCGTTTTTCTTGTGTGCATGTTTCCCCTCTATTTGTCAATGTAAAGTGTCTTTAGTTTCCTTCAGAATCAGAATTCTTTTATTTGGCCAAGTATATTTGAACATACAGGAAATTGACTCATGATGCCCGCCTCTCCCGTCCAGGTGTGTGTGTGCAGACTGAGACGGTGCTCAGGCAGGCCATTGCTGAGAGGATCAAGCCTGTCCTGATGATGAACAAGATGGACCGTGCCTTGCTGGAGCTGCAGCTGGAGCCTGAGGATCTGTTCCAGACCTTCCAGCGTATCGTGGAGAACGTCAACGTCATTATCGCCACCTACGGAGAAGATGAGGGTGGACCCATGGGCAGCATCATGGTGAGCGTCCTGGGAAACTCTTCATAGAGAACACAGTACAGAGTGCATTAAAGGAACATGGATAGATTAAGTTAATTATGAGAACTTGAATAGCTTTTAAGAAGTGATTTGTTTTTTAAAAATGGGTTTGGGTAGGAGGATTGATGTGATCATTTGGCACTTAAACTAGGTTGAATTTTGGGCGTGCAACTGGCATTGTTCCAATTCAGATTTGTGCCAAACTCAAGCTGGTGCATGACTCATGAAGTCATTGCTCTGTAAGCAAAAGGCTGAAATTCTTGTTTGTCTTGTCTTTTTACATTAAAAGCTTATACCAAGAAAGACCTGAACTAATGACTGTTGTCCTTCACAGATTGATCCCATCGTAGGTACCGTTGGCTTCGGGTCTGGACTTCACGGTTGGGCCTTCACCCTCAAGCAGTTTGCTGAGATGTATGTGTCCAAGTTCGCTGCCAAGGGCGAGGCTCAGCTGTCTGCCACAGACCGTTGCAAGAAGGTTGAGGACATGATGAAGAAGCTGTGGGGCGATAGGTAAGCAGGCCTGGCAAGAGGCCACCATCACATTAGTTATAACTTGATGTTGAATGTTTATTTACTTATTCTATTCTCTTCCATTGTTATTCCATTAACATGGGAAAGTGTTCCCCAGCGGCTCCTGTAATGGTTTGCGTGGATCGATGCTTTCCTACTGTAGTTAACTGAAGGCTCTTCCTCTTCTCAGGTATTTTGACCCAGCCACTGGCAAGTTCAGCAAGACACCCAACGGCCCTGATGGCAAGAAGCTCCCCCGTACTTTCGCTCAGCTCATCTTGGACCCCATCTTCAAGGTGTGTAGGGAACATAACTCTTGTTTCATAACAGATGTATTGCCGAATACAAAGGTTATCCATCATACACACAGAAGTCCTAAATACGATAGTTGCCGTTTTTTTTAGTAGTGTTCTATAGGTATGCCTTTGGGTGATGACTCAAACATTCTTCACTTTGACCTGATTGTCCAGTGATGATAAACTTCAGTCTGACGTGTGGCTAAGCAATACTGCAATTCAACCTCTCCACACCACCACTACAATTGTATTGTCCCCTTATATAAACATGTATCTCTGCCCCCCCCCCAGGTGTTCGATGCCATCATGAACTTCAAGAAGGAGGAGACCGCCAAGCTGATTGACAAGCTGGACATCAAGCTGGATGCTGAAGACAAGGAGAAGGAGGGCAAGCCCCTGCTGAAGGCTGTTATGCGTCGCTGGCTGCCTGCCGGAGAGGCCCTGCTCCAGATGATCACCATCCACCTGCCTTCCCCTGTCACCGCCCAGAGGTACCGCTGTGAGCTCCTCTACGAAGGACCTGGAGATGATGAGGCTGCCATGGGTAAGACTACGCTGCCCATAATGCACTTGCTGCCACCAATACTGCCCTGTTTCTCACTGCCTGTTTAACAATACCGTTCATTTATAATATGCTTTTGTTGCACAAATCTCAAATGAGGTCAAAATACTTTTTTTTTTTTTTTTTAAATGCATATCTGAAATGTGACCTTTGATGTCTCGCTTTATTTTCACTGAAGAATTGGATAACAGGTTTATGGCAGATAAAGGTTATTCATTATACACAGAAGTCCAAACCACAATAGTTGCAATTTTCAGTAGTGTTCTATCGGTATGTCTTTGGGTGATGACTCAAACATTCTTCACTTTGACCTGATTGTCCAGTGATGATAAACCAAAGTCTGACATGTGCCTAAGCAACGTGGCACTTTATTGGATAGACGCTTACTTGGCATATCCACAAGTCACATGGCTCATTGATAGTTAATGTAATTGTAACTCTCCCTCAGGTATCAAGAGCTGTGACTCAAAGGGTCCCCTCATGATGTACATCTCCAAGATGGTGCCCACCACCGACAAGGGTCGCTTCTACGCTTTTGGCCGTGTCTTCTCTGGCACCGTGTCTACTGGCCTGAAGGTGCGCATTATGGGACCAAACTTCACCCCAGGAAAAAAGGAGGATCTCTTTGTTAAGCCCATCCAGAGGTTGGTACACCAACTAATTTCTGCTAGTTTGGGCAAGTTCCTAGCCCTGTGGATTGAAAGACTGCTTCATTCTTTATTTTGTGTTGAGGGAACATCCAACATGAGGCGTTTTGCTTATGCAACTCTCTCAGAATGTGGTAATGGCGCACTGAGTTTGTTTACAAGAGAATTTGTGCGTAAGACTTCCACACAGAGGAACAGTTCCGCTTGTACATTATTGGTTGTAGTAGCATCGATTGGAGGCTCACAGGCATACATTAAATTGTACACCAATTAACAATTCTCATCCTCTCCCTCCCTACCTACCAGGACCATTCTGATGATGGGACGTTATGTTGAGCCCATTGAGGACGTACCCTGCGGAAACATTGTGGGTCTGGTTGGTGTGGACCAATACCTTGTCAAGACCGGGACCATCACCACCTTCGAGCAGGCCCACAACATGAGGGTGATGAAGTTCAGCGTCAGCCCTGTGGTGAGAGTGGCTGTGGAAGCCAAGAACCCCGCTGATCTGCCCAAGTTGGTGGAAGGTCTGAAGCGTCTTGCCAAGTCCGACCCCATGGTGCAGTGCATCATTGAGGAGTCTGGAGAGCACATCATCGCTGGTGCTGGAGAGCTGCATCTGGAGATCTGTCTCAAGGATCTTGAGGAGGACCATGCCTGCATTCCACTGAAGGTAATGATGATGACAATCATGACGGTTTGTGAAGTTTTCCAATGTGTTGAAATTAGTGCTTTTCCTTGCAGATGTAATTGGGAACACTGGTCTCAATCTTTTAGTGTTTAGCTGGCCGATATTGATGTCAGTACCTTGTATGCATGTTGGAGCCTTGCCTACATGTTGTTTTGAATGAGTACTGCAATGTGCTGACTGAATTCCTTCTCTTTCACAGAAATCGGACCCTGTGGTGTCCTACAGGGAGACTGTGAGTGAAGAATCCGATCAGATGTGCCTGGCCAAGTCACCCAACAAGCACAACCGTCTGTACATGCGTGCCCGTCCCTTCCCCGATGGCCTGGCTGAGGACATCGAGAAGGGAGACATCTCCCCCCGCCAGGAGTTGAAGATCCGTGCCCGTTTCCTCGCCGACAAGTACGAGTGGGACGTGGCAGAGGCCAGGAAGATCTGGTGCTTCGGACCTGACGGAACCGGACCTAACCTGCTGATGGACGTGACCAAGGGAGTCCAGTACCTTAACGAGATCAAGGACAGTGTGGTTGCTGGCTTCCAGTGGGCCACCAAGGAGGTGAGCATGGATGGAGGGTGGGTGGATGCATGAAGATGGATTCATGGGTGGGTGACGGGATGGGTAGTGTGATAATGATAGTTTATGCAGGTTTTCAAGTTACTTACTTTTTTACATTTACGGCATTTAGTAGACGCCTTTATCCAAAGCGACTTGAAACAAATACATAAGTGAATATAAGTAAGTGAATCATCTATCCATCAGTCATCATAAGATAAAGATCAAATCAAACACACACACAGGGGCCTATTTTGGCCTAGTACAACTATAAGCAGCAGATTTGGACTTGATTATCATTTCTACCGGTGGTTTGTATTTGTAGCAGCATGGTTCAATCTGATTACCTTTGATGCACTTAATGGCTGACAGCATCCTATCTACTGCCAGTCTGTTTGCAGGTTGAATGGACAGATGTCCAAGTACAAGGGTCTGACATCAAAACACTCTTCCTCCTTTCCGTTCCCAGGGTGTCCTGTGTGAGGAGAACATGCGCGCTTGCCGTTACGACGTTCACGACGTGACCCTCCACACCGACGCCATCCACCGTGGTGGCGGTCAGATCATCCCAACCGCCCGCAGAGTGCTGTACGCCTGCCAGCTTACAGCCCAGCCTAGACTCATGGAGCCCGTCTACCTGGTCGAGATTCAGGTAGGCAACGCACTCCCGCTGCTCCTTGAACAGTTTGTTTACTTGTTCACTAGGGCTGAGTATTGCTAGGGACCTCACGATGTATAGACTGAGATTCACCTACGATTTTAAGTATTTCGATACTGTGATGTATTGCGATTCAATATAGCAAAAAAGAAAAGTTCAGTTTTCAGACAAGTGTGTACTACTGTACCATCGACTTCCAGCTTTACTTTCCTTGTACAGCTTGTGCACAACTGTCTGTAAAAAATAAGAAAGTTCCTTGACATGTTTACCATTTAGCGGAACCAGTCTTTCCACCTCTGGATGGGCATAGGTCTTTGCAAATACAATGCTGCCGATGTTAGTCATCTTTGTACTCTGAATTGGAGGGTAGTTGAGTTGTGGTCCACAGATTTAGCTCACTCTGCTATGACACTTAATTGACTGTATGTCTGTCTCTACCTTCTCTCCCCTCCAGTGTCCTGAGCAGGTGGTGGGTGGAATCTATGGTGTGCTGAACAGGAAGCGTGGACACGTGTTCGAGGAGTCCCAGGTCATGGGAACCCCCATGTTCATTGTCAAGTGCTACCTGCCTGTCAATGAGTCATTTGGTGAGTGACCCCCACCCAGTACTGTGATGTGTCCAGAGCTATTCAATGTGTTTTTAACTGACTGGTCAATTAGTTCCCAGAAATAGTTTGCACTTATCCGATGCAGAACACTAGTATACATTTTCCTTCCATGGACATTAGATAGGATTGGGCCTTTTGGCAAAAAATAATAGCTATATTAACTCACCAACTGCTAAAGTATTCCGGAACATTCACCGCCTAGAGCGCCAAGTGTTTTGTTGTGTTTACCTAGCAACAACCCTTTGTTTGGCTACAAAATGAAGCATCATAATTTATGCATTTTTGGTGAATAAATTCACCCGTGGCACTTAAATGATTTGAGGTGTGTTGATCAGTTTTTCATTGGCAATTTTAATAACCTTTCCCATCTGTTCCATCGCCAGGTTTCACAGCAGATCTGCGCTCCAACACCGGTGGCCAGGCCTTCCCACAGTGTGTGTTTGACCACTGGCAGGTCCTCCAGGGAGACCCCCAGGACCCCACCACCAAGACCGCCATCATCGTTGCTGAGACACGCAAACGCAAGGGGCTCAAAGAGGGCGTTCCCGCATTGGACAACTTCCTGGACAAATTGTAAAAGGCTGCCCCCACCATTCCTCCCCCACCCCCTTATTCCCCCTCCACACCTGGGGACAGGACTGTACAGACCACCATGAGCACTAATGTTTGCCAAAAGGAGAAGTTGAGACTATAACAAAAAGCATTTGGAATTGTAAACAATAAAGGAAAATAAAAATTGTATTATTGTTTGATCTTTTTATTGGGGTGTTGGAAGGGTTTAGGATTTAGGGATGTAGATTGACAATGCTTTCAGGTAAATATCAGGACATTGCCAAAGTGGTTTTATTTACTAGAATTATAATTTGGTAGTTGGGATACTACCCACATGGGATCTGTGAAAATAAAGCTGTTAGGTGTTGAGCTGCCTGTTGACTAGTTGGGAGTGTGGCAAGCACATTCCAGGACTGTGCTGCTAGCTAATTGCAGTGCATTCGGAAAGTATTGAGACCTCAACTTTTTCCACATTTTGCTGTTACAGCCTTATTCTAAAATGGGTTCAATTCATTTTTTTTTGTCATCAATCGACACACAATGCCCCATAATGATAAAGCGAAAATGAGTTTTTGGAAATGTTTGCTAATTTATTAAAAATAAAAAACTGATATCACATTTGCATAAGTATTCAGACTCTTTGCTATGACACTCGAAATTGAGCTCAGGTGCATCCTGTTTCCATTGATCATCCTTGAGATGTTTCTATGACTTGATTGGAGTCCACCTGTGGTAAATTCAATTGATTGGTCATGATTTGGAACGGCACACACCTGTCTATATAAGGTCCCACAGTTGACAGTGCATGTCGGAGCAAAAACCAGGCCATGAGGTTGAAGGAATTGTCCGTAGACCTCCAAGACAGGATTGTGTTGAGGTGCAGATCTGGGGAAGGGTACAAAAAAATGTCTGTAGTACTTAAGGTCCCCAACAGTAGCCTCCATCATTCCTAAATGGAAGAAGTTTGGAACCACCAAGACTCTTCCTCGAGCTGGCCGCCCAGCCAAACTGAGCAATAAGGGGTGAAGGGCCAGCGTCAGGGAGGTGACCAAGAACCCAATGGTCACTCTGACAGAGCTCCAGAGTTCCTCTGTGGAGATGGGAGAACCTTCCAGAAGGACAACCATCTCTGCAGCACTCCACCAATCAGGCCTTTATGGTAGACTGGCCAGACGGAAGCCACTCCTCAGTAAAAAGCACATGACAGCCTGCTTGGAGTTTGCCAAAAGGCACCTAAAGGACTCTCAGACCATGAGAAACAAGATTCTCTGGTCTGATGAAACCAAGATTTAACTCTTTAGCCTGCATGCCATGTGTCACATCTGGAGGAAACCAGATCACTTGGCCAATACCATCCCTACGGTGAAGCATGGTGGTGGCAGCATCATGCTGTGGGGATGTTTTTCAGCGGTAGGGACTGGGAGACTAGTCGGGATCAAGGGAAAGATGAGTACAGAGAGATCCTTGATGAAAACCTGCTCCAGAGCGCTCAGGACCTCAGACTGGGGCAAAGGTTCACCTTCCAACAGGACAACGACAAATGCGGATGTCAAGTGACTGATAATGTAGTAAGTATTTTTCACTAGTCATACATGCTATATCTCTATAGTGGTGTTCTTGTGATTGAATGACTTCCACACACTTGAATGCCCGAGTCACATGATTGAAAGATGGCAAGATTGATAATTTAACATTTATTTACAATGTACATAAGCCAGATGTAGAATAGCTTTGAATCATCACCATCTTTACATTTCTGACAGCTGTTCAGTGTGATTACATTGCTTTTGCACCTTGGTTACTGTTCCTTACCAGGCACCCTCGACTAGGCAATCCTCAGTAGCTGTATACTTCAATGTGAACATTTTCATTGCATTTGGCAAACATGCAATTGTGAGTAAATGTACAAATCTGCATGAAATATGAGATCCAACAAACATGTACTGGCCCCAAGTATCCACTTAAGTCACGCAGGTCTTCTGTATTTACAGGTGTACTTATGTTGCCTTCAGGTGCTCATCAGAAACTCAGAACATATGGTCCTGAAATCACACCCTATTGGTTGATTTGGAGATACCCAAATCAAGGGTATGGGAAACGTATCAAAGTGACATGAGTTTACTGGGACATTGTTTCCTATTTCCGAGGAGCACAGGAATGCAGCATTAATACTGTGAAACAGTGGTAATTTCATACATTTGTATTTGATTATTCACAATACATTAATCAGCATCATGATATACATTCAATTAACTGAATTTCATCATCTGTCCCAACTCTGGGTAACAATAATCTTCAAGTAAAGTAGCTTTTACACAAATGTATTCAGTTTAGGCATGTTTTCAAAGACGTGCAATTGATTTACTGCTTGCCTGTTCTTGCATCCAAATGATTCTCAAATGTCAATGTTGATGCAGCTTTACAATTTAAGAACATTTAGTTTTTGACTTCAGGAGTTGTTTGATTACCTGTGTCTTGTGAAAAGTGCATCAGTGCAACTACTACATAATCATTCTATTGGTGGTGAGAAAGAGTGATGACAAGTTTCAGAGGCAAAAATAAGGAACTAACTGCTACTAAAACAACATGGACTGCATTGTTTCTGCATTTTAAGTATTTACATAAGATGTGAATGAATGCATCCACTCCCAATAACTGTCCAACAAACCGAGTAGACCTGACTGAGGGACCAAGATTTGGTGACCCATATTCAAATCATTCTTTGCTGAGGCACAGGAAGAATCAGCAGACGAGACAATATCGGCAACAACAAAGACGCATCCCATCCTCTGTGTCTGTGAAGAATACCCATGAAACAATACTCCCATTATTGATCGGCTTGTTTGACATAAACAATGCAGTAGAGGACATGCTTAATTCCCTCAGAAAAACAACTGCTTTTGGAAGAAAGACATTATTATCTCAACAGTTCAAACTGACTGACCAACTGACAATGTATCAGTTGTCAACATGTCAACACTTGTGTCCTCAATTGAAATGCTGTACAGTATGCACATAACTGATTTAAAGCAGTCTGTATTTGCGATCAATAAGTGTTTTACTTTTTCAGGTCCTGAACAGATAACAGTTATAAAAGCACAACCCTGTAGTGAAGTGTCGGATGGCTGATGATGTCTTCAGTGGGCTAAAGAGAGAGAGGAGGGGGGGGGGGCTATGGAGGAACTGTATTATCAGACAGTCCTTAGTTATGAGTTCTCTCTGGGGTCAGAGGTCATTCATTATGTGTAGAAGATGACCTCGGGGATCTGTCCGTCCTCTACTGAAGTGCCGTTGTTGTTACCCGCTGCGTAGCAGAAGGTGAAGCAGGTCTTGGTGCCGGTGGCTGGAGCCTCGTGGGTCACTTTGCGCATGCCTTTGGTGCCGTAGTGAGAGTCCGGTCCCTGAAAGAGACGGAAGAACACGGAGAGGATGATGTGAAGATGCTGACAATTCAAACGTCATTACCATACCGCAGGTGCAAGCTGCTGTTTTTTTTGGATGTGCTCAACTGCAGTGTTCCTCCATTAAAACATTTTAAAAAATTAGTTCCTGTTTAAGAAACCTCTCTTACTAATGTGATGATGATAAGTGTTTTGCTTTGTTGTGAAGATCTGTACTTATTCAATAAATCAATTGTATTGGAGAAACAATGTGTGAAGCTTCATTCTATTATGGTTGATGTTCTATATACTATACCTTGAGGGTGGCACAAGCGATGTAGTTGACACTGGGAAGGATCTCCACTGGTTCCTTGAACATGACCCTGAATGTGTTGGCGGTACCGTCGCAGCTGAAGCCTGTGTCGTTCTGACCCAGTACAGTGTTGCTGTCCGTGTGAATGATCTGGGAGTGGGAGACAAGCATCAGTGACATGAACCGTATGAGCTGGTATCTTTGAATGTAGTGTACAGCATCACTGGTACAATTCCTTACCTGTATGTTGACCTGGTAGTCTGTGGGACCATGTATCGAACCATAGAGGCCAAATCCCACCACAAATATCCTACGATTCACTGAAAACCTGGGAAATGCAGAACAAGATAGAATTCAACTATTTATCACAACAGTTGATAAAGGAGGTGTGTGTGTGTGTGTGTGTGTGTGTGTGTGCGCGCTCACCGTATGCGGTCGCTGGTCCCGCTGTAGCCCCAGCGGCTCTCCACCTGGCCGAAGCGTGTGATGCTGCACTCCTTCCCCCGCAGGCAGCAGCGCGGGCGGTCGATGAACTCCACGTGTGGCTTAGGGTTCACCGTGAAGTGAAGGAACAGGCTCACCACCTCCCGGTCAGTCAGGATGCCCGACTGAGCTGGGCCTAATGCAACAAACACACAAACAGAGAGACAGAGTGGATACAGACATAATCAGAACAGGACTAGTGAAAACACCATGAAAGCAAAGCATCGTGTGTTGGAGTTCACATGTTTTTTGAGAGACACAAGAATGATTTCAGTCAGGACACTTACGTTGGTTTAGTCATGAAAATGGTGATACATTTAAGTTTGGCATAATTGAATCGCTCCCTGCCTGAATCTGTATAGCTCCCTGCCTGAAGTTTAAACAACATAAAATAAAAAATGACATAACCAGGGAGCCTATCAAACTATCAAACCCCCCCTTGGGAAGGTAAATACAGAGGGTGGAGGCTGGGGCGGTGGGTGGGACGACCAATAAGTGAACTCTCACGTAGCGTTACACTGTTAAACTGTGGTGGAGTGTTGCATACCCTTGTCCCTGAGACATGTGATGATGTCTTGCATATGTGTGAATCAGCTGTCTGCCTGAACTTGCGTAAACGTCATCAGTCCCTTTCATAGATAGCAGATAACATCAACAGGCTTCATAAGAACACACAGTAGACTATGTAAGTTAGAGGTGTGCGAGTATGTTTGTGATCTGTACCTGCAGCAAACTCCTCAATGGTCATGAGCGGGAAGCGGATGAGGGCCAAGGCTTTCCCCAGGACTTTGCGTTTGTTCTCAGGAGTGGGTTGGAACTGCTGCCTCTGGGTCTCTGCATCTGCCCAGCGCACAGCCGCCGCAAACAGACGCACCTCGCGCACCCCCAGTGTGTCCCTCTCCAGCACCGCAAACAGCGTATCTAAGGGAGACCAGGAGGAAATGGCATCAAAACACCTTCAGGGCCTGTTCTTTATTTCAACAACGCCCCCGTCCAAACACAACCCCCGGCATGTTCAGTGTTTGCACATCTGACGACAGAGTCTCCCAATCCATTCCTGGGGGATCCTCTGGGTGTGCACGTTTTTTGTTCTAACGCACCTGATTCAACAAAACAACTAGCCCTTGATTACCTGATTCAGGTGTGTTAGAGCTGGGCTGGCATGGGGAATGCATTAGGAAACACTGATCGAAGGGAACCGGGATAGACGTAAGCAACACTCCCCATATCGCTTACCCCTATCAGTCTCCATGATCCTGATCTGCAAACAATGATGGCGGTAGATAGGGGAAGGGGATAGGAATTGTGTTCAGACCAGTCTAAAGCATATCTCTGCCACTCCCTGACCAAATGAGAGAGGTGTATGTCTGTGTTGGAAAATGTGTGCGTGCCTACCTGAATGTGTTAAAGAGACAATGATGTATACCCCTGCACTGCATTGGGGGAAAAACATGACTTGGGACATGACGCACGCGCGTACGAATGCACTGACAGTGTAATTTATATATATTTACATTTATTCTAATATATAGTGTACGTGCCCCATACCCATTTCACAGCCTCTAGCCTCATTGCCTCTTAGCCTCGCACAGCCTACATAATTTACTGTTCTATACTGTCATTTTTTGTTAATATTTTCCTTATATATTGTTGTTTTATGTCCTACGCACCAACCTCAACAAGTCAATTTCCTGTATGTGCAAATATACTTGGCCAAAGAAAAGAATTCTGATTCTGATGTTTTCTTCTGTTGTGTACAAAGCGTTCAAGTGAGTGGTGTGTGTGTGTGCGTGTTATATCTGAGAAAGAAAGAGAGCAAGAACATTAAACAATGAGCTGTACCGAGGTCAATGTCAGTGAAGCCCTCAGCAGCGAATGCATCCACAGTGTTCTTGTCAATGTTCTCCAGGCAAAGGCTGGCCAGCTGAGGCTCATCAAACAGCCGCGCCTGAAACAAAGACAGTTGTACAGTCTTAACAACCAGCTCGCAGCCTTCACACATTGACTGACATCATTATTCTGCTTACATACACCAACATTTCCATCTTATGGACAAGCAAGAATGACCTGTTTTAGCTTTATTATTATTATTACTACTACCATATTATTACATACATATTACATATATACTTTGACACATAAGCAGAGGGAAAGGTTAGGCTACCTGGGTGAGCAGCATGAAGGCGTTGTCAGCACGCAGGTTTTTCTTGAGGAACTCCACACAGTGAGCCTCCAGAGCTGGGACTGCATACTTCTTGGCTGTGTACAGTGTGGTCATCACTGTCTCAGGTCCTATTTGCACCTCGTCTGAGTACAGGAACCTATATTCATTACATTTTTGACAGTCAGACAGACAACCCATACATAATCACAGTATATAGGACTAGTAATCAATGTTATAATTCGTTCTTCAATAAATGGTTACTCAAAAGGTCTGTATGTAATCTGGCATTTAACCTTGAAGACATACAGATGATCATATCGAGGCCTATCAAAGGGACAAGAAAGGAATACAAAGGAGTAGATATACAAGAGATACGTTCTGCATAACCTCACTTACTTAAGCAGAGCAAGGAAAGCAGCAGCCTCCACGTCAGGCAGCTCGATTTCAGTCGAGGTGGTGGCCATACCGCCATTGAACATGGCATCAAACACTGCACTTCCTACTGCAAGGGCAAATCTGCCGAGAAAAATAAAGGGAGTTTCATTATAATGAGGGATAACTGTGTTGGGTATTTCCCTGTGTTTATAAATAGGGTTTTGTTTACCGAGGCTGCAAAAATGTAACACCATATGGTGCATGCAACTGTCATGCGCAGCGCACAACCATGGATACATAAACGCCACACGAATATGATGCCGAATAATAAAATTGTACCCATTAGCCTGGTGATGGCGAGACATTAGTCTGCAGGCCTACGTATCCACTGGACCTCACCCCAATGCTGTCAATTGATTCACAATGGTATACTACATCCGAAGAGGGTCTTTAGTGTAGATGCATTAAATCCAACAATTCAGTTAGGATTGATCTGACTTCATTTATCTTTGATGACTAAGCATTCAAATGTACAGCCACTTACCTGTGCGCTGGTATCCGCTGCACTCCCATTCCCTTCCCGACTAGAAAATGCACGTCACTCAGCACCTCGTTGTTGAACAGAAAAGCAAACCTTTCTTTCACGGTGTTTTTTGTGGCCTGCCAGTTGTACACCGGCTCCCGGTAGACCAATACAGCTGCGGATGCTGGACTGGGAAGCGAGGATGAGATAGTCGGAGCGTCTGCTGTGGACGCTGTCATGTTTATGGCAGCCGCTGACGCTCCTCCCGCGGCAGTCGCTGCTCGGGCAGCCGTGGCACTCTGACTCACCGACTGCGGGGTAGCGTACTGCCTGTTCGGGGACGACTCTACTCTCACATCGGCGCCACTGCCACGGTCAGGGCCTGGTTGTGGGTTTGAGTGTCCGGGTGTCCGTGGTGTCACTCCTCCAGTCGCGCCCGCTGATCCCTCGTTTGTCGCGGGCGAGGAATGGGCGTTGTTGCTCGGCTGAGCATTACCCAGTGGTCCAGGGCTGGAGAAATTGAGGCATGGTGCTCTGCTACTGCTTTCCCCCGCAGCCATCTTGGATGGTGAACACTGCAGGGTTTGCTGCTGAGATAAACAAGCACAACAGCGCATACCCAGAAACACAGGCGGAATGAGTCTGGGTTTTCACATGAGGCTGGAGATGGAGAAAGAGGGTGGCCTAAATGGTCATGGTACTGGACAATAGCTTTTAGCCCATATACAACCTTAATATATTTTCATCTTCGTACTCAGTAGCTATTAGAACAAGCCTATATGTATTTATCCCACAGGCTTAGTGTGGAGACATCACATTTGTCTGTACAGTAGGCCCACTGATTTGGTACATTGCCATGCAAATATCTGATTCCACCAATGCAATGTGTACATTAAAAATGGTCTTGCTTTATTTTCCAAAGTGTTCTGTTTGAACTATTATCAACACGAGTAAGCAAATTGTTTTGTTTAATTGCTAATTTGCTTACTACATTAGGTTCCTTAAGAAAGGAAATTTAAAAGATTATGAAAAAGATCATGATGAATACAGTAGGCCTTCTATGATAATGATTACGATAAATAAAAACAGACACTGCGCAGTGTGCCTTCTGTACTGTATTTTGAAATATCCTAGGCTTGCTTAGGCTGGCTTTCTGAGCAGAAATTTGTGCTTATTAGAAATAACTAATTTATGCATGAAAACGTAATATGAATCAAACTGATACAATATGTCCACTCAAGTGCAACAACTTTGTTACAGTTATTTCACCAACTTCCCTCTGTAGAATTAACTAACCAATCATGTAAAGGTGTAATATTAGCCAATCAGTAGGACGGTATTGCTCTTCCTGACTGAAGTTTGGTTGAGAGGCTCGAGTCGAAAGGGGTAAGTAATAACGTATATAGCTTGCTAAATAAGTACATTAAGAATTGGTTATTAAAATGAAAACATTATTGGTAGACCTATACATTGAGCATATAGCGTCTCTCTTGTGATATCTCTTTATCGGCGTGTGTATTGATGACCGTGTTTTCTATTGTCCGTCCTATGTAGCTTGCTAGACAACGCTAGCTGGCAAGCTAAAGTTAGTGCTACTGCCAGCTTGCTAACTTACATTAGATGTCTGCTTATTTAGTCAAAGACAACTGTTTTAGATACGCGTCTCGTCCGTTTGTGGCTGAAGTCGGGAATAACTGCGTAGGATAATCACCGTTTTGGTTATTTTATGCAGGTTTTTATCACTGGACTAGCAGAATTGAGACATTCCTGTAACCTATGCAATAATTCCTCTTATAGTGAAATGACAAATGAATTTGTGTTGTGAGGAGGTGTAACGTCTGTCAACTATACTTTACTTATGTCAAACGAGCCTATGTCTACTACTTATGTTATACGGTCTATAGCATGTACAGTGCCTTCGGAAAGTATTGAGACCCCTTCACTTTTTCCACATTTTGTTTTGTTATAGACTCAATTTAAAATGGATTAAATTAAAAATAATTTGCGATCAATCCACACACAATACCCCAGAATGACAAAGCGAAAACACGTTTTTTGAAATTTCAGTCCATTTATTAAAATTGAAATACCTCATGTACATAAGTATTCACACCCTTTGCTATGACACTATTAAAATGAGCTAAAATGCAAAAATGTCAACAAATCACTCAATAAGTTGAATTGAGTCCATCTTAATGCAAGGATAATAGTTCATGTCATTTTGGAATTAATATCTTTGTTTTCATAGGGTCTCTGATTTGCATAGGAATCAATTACACACTGTGTAGATTAGGATCAACAAAATGTGGAAAAAGTGAAGGGGTCTCAATACTTTCCGAAGGCACTGTACCTATAAGAAACTGGTTATTACACAGTGAGCCGAGAGAAGATTCTCAGGCACATATATTCAGTCTCTTTGGTATTGAGTGTTCCTTCACACTGCTTACCTTTTTTACACTATTCATGTTTTCATTGTTCCCTGGCAGTCAATTGATATCATGGGAGGAGTTAAACAGGAGCAGAGCGATGGACCACAACATCGAGGCCCACACTCGTCTGACACAACACAAGAGGAGGCAAGTCCCCCATTCTGACATTATTTCTGAAAGTTCTATGTTCAATGATTATCTGTTGCCAAGCATATAGTTAAAACAATGCACTACAGCTAATGCAAGACTTGTATGTATGCACTCACTGCAGTGTAAGTCGCTTTGAATAAAAGTGTCAGCTAAATGTCATTTATTATTATTATTATTATTATTATATTATGTATATACTGTATATTGTTATGACCTGATGATACTGCACCTGGCTTACTTTTATATCTTCAACCCGGATAGAAAGTCCATTCCTCTGTTTCCGTGCAGCCTGTGAAGAAGAGGGGTTGGCCCAAGGGGAAGAAGAGGAAGAAGGTGCTCCCCAACGGTCCCAAGGCACCGGTGACAGGATACGTACGCTTCCTGAACGAACGGCGGGAAAAGATCCGTGCCCAGAACCCTGAACTGCCCTTCCCAGAAATCACCAAGAGACTGGGTGCTGAGTGGAGCCGCCTGGCCCCTAATGACAAGCAGGTACCTGCAGGCTAACTGGGATGGACAGAGAAGTGTAATGCAAATTGCGATCCCACTAAGTGACATATTTGTTTGAATTTGCGTGGTCAATTGCCTTTCTACTGATACAGCACCTCTCAGACCACATACAGAATGAAGATTAATGTTGTCGTCATCATGGTTCCAACAGAAATAATCCTCACCTATATATAATAATAATATATGCCATTTAGCTGCCTTACATTGCAGTGAGTGCATACATTTCAGTATATATGGTCCCAGCAGGAATCAAACCCACAACCTAAGCATTGCTAGCGCCACGCTCTACCAACTGAGCCACAGAGGACCACAGAGGACTCACCTGCCTCTCTCTCTCCTACACCCCTGCCCTTACTTCCAAAAGATGCACACACACTTCTGTTTTCTTGTTAGATCATAACTTTACATTGAAATATGAATTTGATTATTTCTTTGTTCATTAGTTTATTGTCATTGGAGTATTAATTGTTCCACAGTAGCCTGTTTAATATGAATGTCTATGTTGTCACACTTAGAACATAGCTTTGCTTTGAGCTACGTATTAAACATTCTTTAATATCTGTATTAAAACACGTTGCAATTTTTACCAAAATGTCACACTTTGGCCTCCTGATTTATGGAATGACCCACATGCCTAGCACCCTAGTCTCACTATTGAGATCTATCCTGTGTGTGTGGACATTGGTCTGATGTATATTTTGGTGCTGCTCACAGCGGTTCCTGGACGAGGCAGAGCGTGAGAAGATTCAGTATGCTCAGGAGCTGAGGGAGTACCAGCAGAGCGAGGCCTATCAGATAACCACTGCCAAAATCCAGGATAAAAAGGTCAAGAGAGGTGAGCATTGTGCACTAACACAACGGTCTTGTTCCTGGTTTCAGTATGAGAGGTTGGGAGAGCTGGTCACTTCACATTGGTCCACCTTTTGGAACATATCAGTCTATTTCTTGTCTCTCTTTGTTTACATCATCTTACTTGAAGTCAGAAAGTTAGCATAAACACTGGGATATATGTCAGGATTAGTGTACGAGTTATTGTGGATTTCTTCTTCTTTTAAACAATTCTAGACGGTTGATATTACTTTATTCTTTCATCAGAGGAGTCTCCGTCTGTCATCATCAATGCTAACAGCTCTGGATCAGCTTCAGTAAAGGTACAGTGGTCTCTCTTGTTCTTTTATCATTCATGCCGTTAGTATTTATGCAGTGTGTTTACTAACAATCGTCCAATTGTTTGTGATCTGTCTCCTGTAGTGTTCGGATCTGTCCAACAGATTTGATGTCCCGATATTCACTGAAGAGTTCCTGGATCAGAACAAAGGTAAGAAAAACATACCAAGGAGAGGCACAGTGAAAAACAGATTTGTGTTTCCATAAACGCACCAGGATCCCACTTGGAATGAAGCAGTGTTTTGATCGTACATTCTAAATAGTATGCCTGTGTGGATATCGGAACATAGTGTTTCTGTCAGGCAAGTCTCCACCTGCAGATCCGCGAGCAGGCGGAGACTTGTTTCCTTATTTGTTTCCCTAATTGTCGTTTCCATCTTTGACCGCAGCCCGGGAGGCTGACCTGAGGCGTTTACGCAAAGCCAATGTGGAGTTTGAGGAGCAGAACGCGGTGCTGCAGAAGCACATTGCAGACATGTACAGCGCCAAGGAGCGGCTGGAGGCTGAACTGAGCCAGGATGAGCACCGCACCCAGGGCCTCCACAGGCACCTGCTGGCCATCAAACACACCCTCGTCAGCAGCCTGTCCTCAGTCGCCCTGCCAGGTCAGCCACCCTCTCACTGGTTCCTTAGCTCCTCACGTCTCCGGTCCTGTCTCCATGAAGCTCTGTGTCGCCACGAACTTGTCACACCAACGTGTCTAGTGTTGGACTGTCACCTTACCTTTTTGGAAGTGGTTGTTGGAAGTAACACGATATGAGTTTGACAGTTTCTGTTCCATGGACATGCCAAATGGCCAAAGTGGCTGTAAATGGTGTTGATGAAACTGTTGCTGTTTGGGTTGCCATGTTAGAGAAACCCATCAATTCGGCCTGGTTGAAGTTGTGTATTTACACTGTTTCATTACTCTTTCCTTATATAGGTACAGGTGAGACCCCCTCGCTGGGCACCCTGGACTCGTACCTGAGCCGTTTGAGTGGTACGCTGGAGAGCAACCCCCATGAGCACCGTGCCTTGCTTGCCCAGCTCCGGGATGTCCTGTCTCACCTGGACAGGTGACTACGTCAACATTGTATCTCTCTCTGTGCTCAACCATGACAGGGACCCTCCAGTGCTCAGTCTCAACAGTGTATTACATCATATGCATTATCATATTTTGCTGATGTATGATAATGTACATTGATTCACATGAAAACCCATACATACCTGAAGGAACATGGTACAACTGACGCAGTTGTTTATGGATGATCCTTGTTTTCTAACTGGCTTTTCCTTGTCTTTATTTTCAGTGAGAAACTATGAAGAAACTCTGCATCCATTCCCCTACATGATGTGGACTGTCTTGACAGTGTAACCTTTAATGATGTACGTAGCAATGGGATATATCTAAAGGATGAAGGAGACAGATTACAAATAGATAGAACACAATGTGCAGTCCATATACCATTACTCCATGGCATATATGCTTGTTGTGTAAAGTCTTGTACATTATGGTGGTGAATGAAAGACTCAGAGAAGGGTTGGGGTCAATGACTGAATTGAAATGTAAATTTAGGAACTGATCAGAATTTTCAATTCAATAATGGAACAACATTTGATGTAAAAGAGAAAAAAAAAAGATATATTTTTCAGTCGAGTGAGAAAATATGAAGGAAAAAAAAAAATACACTCTTTTTGTAATCATCATTTCAGTGTAGTTGTCCTGAATTGACTGATTTGAAATTCCCCTAACTCCAACCCTGCCACTGAGGCTTGGTGTAAATCATTATGTTACAGTTGCCTTAACTGTCATCCAGCCATATTACCTGTAGTCAGTGCAGTGAGAGTTCAGAAACAGTTTACATGTCATTCTTGCCATCCTGTGGTAATTAAGATTTTCCCAGGCAGGTGTTATCAGGCGTTATTGAAGAAGTATAATGGTGTCGAATGAGACCAAATTAACTGGTGAAGGTCTAAATACAGTTTGGATTTTAAAAATGTATTGGATGTTGTTGTTTTTGGGGGTGCTCAGTTGGGTTTATGGATTTTTATCTGCGTTATTTGTATCAGTGTAGAAAAGAGTTACATTTAGATTGTTTCATTTGTAGTAATCACTGCTTCCATTTGCAATAAAGTTGTATTTTCCCTGATGCCATTGTGGTGTAATGAATACACATGAGGCTGCATTCTTTCCTCCAATGACGTTTGAAGTGTCTCAGAGCTCCACTGTCACCGCCAGGTTAGGTTGGTGTTGAGATATAATAGTACACGTTGTTGTCGGCCATGTTGTTGAGGAGCATGGGGTTAGCCAGTTACATCTCACTCTTGCTTTTCTGTCTGAGGTATGTTTGAAGGTATGTTTCTGTCTGAGGTATGTTTGAAGGTATGTTTCTGTCTGAGGTATGTTTGAAGGTATGTTTCTGTCTGAGGTATGTTTGAAGGTATGTTTCTGTCTGAGGTATGTTTGAAGGTATGTTTCTGTCTGAGGTATGTTTGAAGGTATGTTTCTGTCTGAGGTATGTTTGAAGGTATGTTTCTGTCTGAGGTATGTTTGAAGGTATGTTTCTGTCTGAGGTATGTTTGAAGGTATGTTTCTGTCTGAGGTATGTTTGAAGGTATGTTTCTGTCTGAGGTATGTTTGAAGGTATGTTTCTGTCTGAGGTATGTTTGAAGGTATGTTTCTGTCTGAGGTATGTTTCTGTCTGAGGTATGTTTGAAGGTATGTTTCTGTCTGAGGTATGTTTGAAGGTATGTTTCTGTCTGAGGTATGTTTGAAGGTATGTTTCTGTCTGAGGTATGTTTCTGTCTGAGGTATGTTTGAAGGTATGTTTCTGTCTGAGGTATGTTTGAAGGTATGTTTCTGTCTGAGGTATGTTTGAAGGTATGTTTCTGTCTGAGGTATGTTTGAAGGTATGTTTCTGTCTGAGGTATGTTTGAAGGTATGTTTCTGTCTGAGGTATGTTTCTGTCTGAGGTATGTTTGAAGGTATGTTTCTGTCTGAGGTATGTTTCTGTCTGAGGTATGTTTGAAGGTATGTTTCTGTCTGAGGTATGTTTGAAGGTATGTTTCTGTCTGAGGTATGTTTCTGTCTGAGGTATGTTTGAGTCTGTTTGCATCCCTAGTTGTCCTATTGTAGTTCTCCATTAGAGGGTGATGTTGGTCCACTTTAAAGTAAATAAATAAATATAAAAAGGATGTCTGTGGATATGGTTGTACACACCTATTGAACTACTGAGAAGTATGGATGTTATTTTTATTGACCAACTGAATTTGAATTAATAAACAGTTTCAAATGGATTTGATGCCAACTTTGTATGGGCTTGTATTCAACTGACTACATCTATAGGCTAACTTTTTAGGACCAAGGTCCTGGCCAGATTGTAGAATATGATGGCACCTGATAGCACCTACTTGTCTATGAACAAAACAAGCAGTTAGTAGTTGCCTTGTGAGAGTGTACCGTAGGTTTCTGCTTTTGGCTCAGATCAAGGGGAATCCAGAGTGGCTCACCCTATCTCATATGTACAGTGTTGTCCTTCTAGGTGTTCTTATTGAAATGATATAGTGTCTTATTTATTCTTTAGATTACACACTTTTACACAGCAGGCTACCTGTGTCAATGTTATCCCCCCTCTTCAATATGTCCTGGTTGTATCGGTATGAGTATCTGTATGTACTTTTCATGAGAGCTCATCGTGACAATGAATTCCAATGTATTCTATACATACAGTATGGCCAATGTATGAACCTTAGAGTAGTTCTCTATCATCTTCCTATTACTTTGGTTTGAAATGAGGGTGTAGGTCTTAAGTGCGATTTTTTTTTTTTTTTTTTTTATATATATATATATATATATAGCTCGATGTTTAGATGGGGCACGACTTGATAGAGTTAAATGATTGGGAGAGGCTTGGTGTCAGGTGTTTCGCAGCATCGGTGGTCCAGCCCGTCATCACTGCCTTGACGTCACTTTCGGTAACTGTCCATACAGTGGTGGTGCTGAAACAAGATGGCTGTGCGTTAGGGAGCGCAGAGCTGAGAAGAAGCAGGAAATATAGCCACACATTGATCCAAACGCGTATGAGACAGAGGGGGGGAGAAAAACATATAGTTTACACTCGAACTATAGGTTATATTTTTTTTACTGCCTTAAACAAGAGAGACATGCAATAGAGTAGAAGCGGAGGCTACTCCATCTATTTACACACAGGCTATTGAAACAGATATCTGCTCCCCATTGAAGGAACGGGGAGCCGGTGGAAGGCATCGGAGAACGATCATAATAGCCAGATTTAAGAGATGTCATTGCTGTGTGTTGGAGGTAAGTGAAAATTAGTAAGCAAAGAATCTGTTTGGATGTAGAGAGAAATGCACTTGCTTCCTGTAACCAGTTGCTCCGCGGGCAGTTCGCTTCAATTCATTCAACCAATTAATCTCATCTGCTTTGAATGACTCCAAATTATGGGTGACTTGGCGACACAGAAATGTTCATTTGATTTTACTGTAGCCTAAGCCTAATAATGCCTTGGTGCTGGATGAACGCTGACAATGCGCTTTCAGCCCTTTATTTTGGGTGGACTGATTTGTTTTACGGTTGCTCCTACTAATTGATTAAATATTATTTCCTTTATATAATAGGCTGCTAATGGTTGAGATGTCACTGTAGTGGTGTAGTGCTCGAAATGTGTCATAATGTTCACATGTGCGGTTTGTAAAGCGACTGCTTTGGCAACGAATGGGGTGGGTGCTTTGGTGGAGTGAAATTGTGCTATCGAATACTACGCTGGCTGCCGAACTATTCAAAATCCGAACACAATATTACATTATCGTAGAGTCGATCATTTATACTGTTGGCTATGTCTGTCAAAAGAAAGTAAAATGCAATTTGAGTTCAGCATTGAGTGCAGTCCCCGTGCGTAAACGCGCCGACCAAAAAGGCGTGTACAGTAAGTCCATCATCGTGATGATTGCTTTTTCCCAATGCCCGCCTTGATGTTGAGAAATCGTGATCCTAACGGTTTCCAAGGAAATGTGCTGAATCCAGCATTTCTATATCGTGACCAGCTTCTGGTACCAGCCTACTATATTTATAGGATCAGTGTTGTTCACAATGATGTATAGGCTTACTTATTAGAATGATGTGATTGAAAGTATGAAATTCATTTCTCAGATAATGACAAAAGTGGGGCCAAGAGAAATGTTATCTTTGGGGCTATTTTAATTTGCAATTGATTGATTGGTCCATAATTGCCTGTGTTTTGGTCAAGATATGTATGCCTCCTCAGTTACCCATTGGTAACTTGTTCATTGTTGGATGATGATTTCTTTAGTCAACTGTTGGGGTTGTTGATTATTAAATGTCATCAGATCAACAGCCACCTTCACTAGGCCTAAATCCAGGACTGTCACGGTTTTGCTCTGAAATCGGTAGAGTCAGTGATGGCAACCCAGAGTTGCATGGAGTGTTTGTGTTGTTGGCACCTTAGCTGGAACAACAATCTGATTGCACAGTTGTCAGGATCGAGATACATCCACTGATCGCCCCGCCATGTGTCCTGAACCTTTGTTGGCATAGCAACCCTCCTTTCACTTGTAGTTGTTGGCTTATCTGGATAATTTATCATTAGTTCAGAGGACAGCTGTGTTATTCCTTGTGATAGATGTATTGACTGTAAGTGTGTGGTTAGAGTAACGAGGTTGTTGTGGATTCAGCTGGAGTAGTTAGTTATCTTTGGCAAAGGGCCCACTGTACATCCCCATGCTGACATTGAGAAACTGTATGTACTGGTGTTACAAATAGCACTGGTTTTGTAGCCTGGTCAGAGATTTGCTTGTGCCAACTTCTCCGTTGTGGTAGTTGTAGGTCTGTGTCAGGTCACTAAAAGTCAGAGCAGTTACTAAGTGTCCAAGCTACTACTGTCTGTCACCCACTAGAGACCGAGGGAGAATCAGATCAAATCAACCTGTATTTCTATAGCACAATATACACAAATACAATACAATACACTACAACATACGTAGACACAACAAAGTGCGCTTCGCAGGAAAAAATAAAATAAAAGAGAAAATCAACCAAAACAAGCGGACAGCCTCATTGTTGTCTCAACTGATATCAATGCATGATTCAGACATTTACCCTGTTTGAGACCTGTCCTGTCTGAGACCTGTCCTCGGTCCCAGATCGTTGGTGAAGAATGTTGTTATCCATTGCTGTGAGTCCAATGCAGGAATGAGTGTAATTTAGAGCTAGAGATTCCTAGCTTGTTTGCTTCATAGTGCCTTGAGTCACATTACCATATCAAACACGCTTTCTTTCTGTAATGACTGCTTGTTTTTATTCTAGAAATAGTCAGTCAGATAGTTCTTCCAACATGGAGGGAAGCACCCACTGTAAAAAAAAAGAAAAAAAAAGAAAAAAAAACCATCCTGTCATGCATTCAGTGACACAGCTAGCATGAATAACGTTATTATCCAAAAGAGGAGTGATTACCATGGGCCAACTAAGAGCCATTAGGCTCCATAACATCATATATAACTAGATTATAATCTCATGCACTGTTTATGTTCAGACTACACAACGCCTATGTCTTTACCCGTCTTAGTCGAGACGAAGCTACCCTTGAAAGAGAGAGAGATCTCATTATTTTTACCCTCCCATCATCTGAGACACTTTTAATTCCTCAAAAGGGCACATTTAATTGGCACTCGTACAGTTATATGTAATTGACCCCTATCACTTACTTTGTTATTTTCAAGTTCTAATCAAGATTAATTTCATTGATGTCCCCAGTGTATGGGGAGACTTAAATGCAATTTATATTAAAGACAATGTACACTGTGAGACAGATGGACTGATCACTTTTCAATCCCGACAAGCAGAGAGTTTTCATTTTGCAACTCAGTGTTTCTTCGTAACTGACTAGCCGACGTTCTAGAATTCCAGCAGGCTACAGTTTGAGTTGTATTGCAGTTCCTACAGTCACTCTGAAGCACGAGGTCCTGGGAAGCTTTTGATTGGAATATCTCAGGAAATAAAAAACCCCTGAGTGACTTTATTTGCTTGAGTGAACAAGAGATCCTGTAATTTGCTGTTTGTTTTTTGCACAAAATATGTGCCATCTTTTAATTTATCACCCCCCCCACCCCCATCTTCACAGCAGATCTGGTTCAGTATTATGCCTGTGAGCTGTGAGTTCCCCCCCCCTCAACCCTCCTCCCCCTCCCCACCCCCTAACCCCCTATCCGCTACTGTCACGCCGAAATGGTTATTTTTAGTGGTGGGGATGCAGCTCGCTCTGCCCGCGCTCTGCTGCACAGACAGATTAATGGAGCAGGAGAGAAGGAGAGAAAAAGGGAGCACACGTGCACACCCGCCACATGGCAGAAGGAGAGTGTGGAAGTGAGGGGGGAGAGAGAGAGAGAGCAGGGGAATCCAGGCAGTGGAAGGATGCTGATGGGGAGAGCACAGAGTTGGAGGGAGGGAGAGACAGTGTGTGAGAGAGAAAGAGTGTGAGAGAGAGAGAGAGAGAGAGAGGGAGAGAGAGAGAGAGCAGGGGAATCCAGGCAGTGAAAGGATGCAGATGGGGAGAGCACAGCATTGGAGGAAGAGAGAGTGTGAGGGGGAGAGAGAGAGAAAGGGGGAGGGAGGGAGAGAGAGAGGGGGGGGGGAATCGAGCAGGGGAATCCAGGCAGTGAAAGGATGCAGATGGGGAGAGCACAGCATGGGAGGGAGGGAGGGAGGTGTTGAGGTAGAGACAGATGAAGAAGCTCACTGAATGACTGGATAGAATCCTATTAGCTTCACTTTAGCAAAGGGAGGATGGACTGGAAATGGAGCTCACCATCCCTTTTGTCAGTTGTATTTGCAGCCATACCATCGAATCATCCCCCGGGCAAGAAAGTAGGCTGTTAGATGGACTAATGATAACACGAAAGGCTTAACTCTGAAGTCGGTAAAGCATATCTTAAGCGTACCTCCTAACACCGACTTAGAGATATGTTTGATATTCAGTTGACACAAACATTTCCCTCAGGGCCTGTTGTGGCAAGGTGGTTTTTTTTAATTTATTTTTTAAAATACAGTTGGTAATGATGGATTTCCACATAACCCCACATGGATGGAGAGCGTATTGAGAGTGTTGCGGCTGGCCTTGTGATGGAGAGCAGGTCCATGGGTCGTTAGTACTGGAGAGCTATAGACACTTTGCTTCAGAAGTTCATTTAGTCCAACTCTGTGATGTAAAAAAAATTCTTCTTCTTTCCCTTCGTGATATAAAAAAATTGGACTCCTTCTTCCCTTCGCTTTCTTAAATTGCAGCTTTTTGGAGATGAAGTGAAGGGAGGCGTTCAGCAGGGATTAGAACTAAGGCTATGAATATTTATGCCCGGTGAACATGGGGGTGCATGGCATCAACGGGTGGCAGGATGAATGAATAATGAATTGGCTCGTTGACGTCAGAGCAGCTTTAAAAAGTCTCTCTCCGGTTCCTTTTAGTGATCCCCCCAGTGGGAGAGATGGCAGTGGCACGTTGGCAGACCTGCCGCTATTGTGTTAGACAACTTCACTGCTGAGGCATCCTTTCATCTCACACACACACACACACACACACACACACACACACACATACACACACACACACACACACACACGCACACACACACGCACACACACACACACGCGCGCACGCACGCATGCACAGGACTGGCACGCGCGTAAGGGGTCGGCACACACACAGACATGCACACACACACACACACACTATCCGGTGGGAGGGGCACCCTCTCTCTGAACCCGAGAGCCTTATTCTGGTGTGAGTCAGAGATCTTGACATTTGGCGGTGAATGCAGCCTTTGATATTGTGATTCTGGCATTCTGCCATCAGAGGAATGAAAGGTGCCTAGGCTGACTATGGCAGGCCCCTCCCCCTCTGTGAAATGCCAGGCTCCTGTCAATCATCCACAATCCACACCTGGGATATGCTATGCATATTTGCATGTATAATGAGCTGCTGCCACTGAGTTCTTTGTCAGAAGAAGACACAAGACACAAGCTCTCACTAAATGAACAAATGAAAATTTGATTATCTTTTTCAAACCAATTGTTTCACTCATGTGTCTGACAGCTTTGACAGGTGGTACGTTGGAAATCTGAAATGCTGGTTTGATTGACCAACTCGTCTCCAATCCCAGCCTACAGGAGAGGTGCTGTAGATGACACCTCTGCTGTGTTTAACCTATTATGACTCTATTGCTTTCTCTCTGTCTGTTTTGCAGTGAAGAAAGCCAAGCTCGATGGACCCCAAGGTGAGTAGAGGCCAGCTATCTTTCACTTGGTCTCACGAGGTCAGAGACACTGGTGTGTTTAACATGGAAACGTGCCATTTCTCTTTGTTCTACAGAGAAATTTAACACCTACGTGACTCTGAAAGTGCAGAATGTCAAGAGCACCACCATTGCTGTGCGTGGCAGTCAGCCATGCTGGGAGCAGGACTTCATGTTGTAAGTATTTCTTCTTCTTCTCCTCCTCCTCCTCCTCCTCTCTCATTCCCCTCTTCTCTTCCTCCTCTTACTCTTCTCATCTTCCTCCTCTCCTCTTCCTCATCTCCTCCATTTCATCTACTCTCCTCTTCCTCCTCCTCCCTTCTCTTCCCTTTCCCCTCTTCTCTTCATCTTGTCATCTTCCTCCTCTCCTCTTCCTCATCGCCTCCATTTCATCTATTCTCCTCTTCCTCCTCCTCCTCCTCCTCCTCCTCCCTTCTCTTCTGTTTCCCCTCCTCCTCTCCCTCTCTCCCTGTCCCTGCCAGTTTCAGAGTGCATAGATGTTATGTAACATACAGGCACTCCTGCATTATTTACGCAGTAATGTCTATGGTACCTAAAGGGGTACTCTCACTGGTTTGAGTGCTGCAGTCAAGCAAAAGAAGTTTGGATGAAACCTGATGTTTTTTTGGCCCCTCAGAGGCCAGTCGAGTCTCAGTGTTTTTTTCATAAGCATTTCATAACTGATGATTGGAGCAGGATTTTGTGCAGGCATTCCTCTAAATCCTCTAAACCTCGCCACAAAAACGGGACAGCTCTATTTCCCACCTGCTCCTTAGATCTCTCTGTCCCTCTCCCTCCCTCTCTCTCTCTCTCTATCCTGCTATCTCCCCTTCTCCTTTTCTCTCCCTCTTTGCCTGGTCCATAACACAGCAGCAGTGTCAGCCGTTTGCCAGATTACTCCCTGGACTGCCAGAGAAAGATCTTTCTCTGCCAGAGAAAGATATCAAAGCTGAGGCTATTATTAGTCTTGAATCACTGGAGAGGCCAGTCCTCCTGTGGAGCGCAGAGTGAGTCTGGCCAGTAGATACTAGAGATGACTAGAGTACACACATTACTGACCCAGTCCTGGCTACAGCTCTATATACAGTACCAGTCAAAAGTTTGGACACACCTTGCCAAGAGTGTGCAAAGCTGTCATCAAAGCGAAAGGTGGCTACTTTGAAGAATCTAAAATATAAAACATATTCTGGTTTGTTTAACACTTTTTTGTTTACTACATAATTCCATATGTGTTCCTTCATCGTTTTGATGTCTTCAATATTAATCTACAATGTTGAAAATAATAAAAAAATAAAGAAAAACCATTGAATGAGAAGGTGTGTCCAAACTTTTGACTGGTACTGTACTTAGATACACCTCCTGATATACAGAGCCCTCCATAAGTATTGGAAAGAGGAAGCATGTTGTCTTCTTTTAGCTCTATACTCCAACAGTTTGAATTTGAATTTGAAATCAAACAGTTACGTACTTCTATGAGGTTAAAGTAGAGATTCGCAGCTTCAATTCAATGTTTTCTTTTTTCAGATTGGTTTCACCATTTAGAATGGTGTTCTAGAGTGGCCAAGGCAATCTCCAGATTTAAATCCAATTGAACATACATCCATTTCATTTCATTATCATCACCAGAGATGATACCCAGCATCTGGTGGGGTCAACGGGTCGCAGAGTTCAGGCAGTTATTGCATGCAAAGGGTTGTTGACCAAATACTAAACTTGAGTGCTTTATTTGGACATAACATGATTTTTTCCAATACTTTTGGAACCCTGAAAACGTTGAATTAAAGCTGAGAATCTCTCCTGATCCCATCATAACTGTTTGGTCCAAACTGTTGCAGTATACTATTTGTATTGTATTTTACTTACTTTACTTTTTTTTCCTGATGAAAAAAGAAACACCACCCCCTCTACTCCTCTGTGCAATTGACCTCAGCTCTCCCCTCCAGACGGCTTTCTCTCTCTCTCTCTCTCTCTCTCTCTCTCTCTCTCTCTCTCTCTCTCTCTCACTCTCTCTCTCTCTCTCTCTCACTCTCTCTCTCTCTCTCTCTCACTCTCTCTCTCTGTGCTGAGTGACTCACTTCCCTCTGCACTCTGAATCACCGTGGGCTTCTATCATTGGATTAAAGTTCTGCTTCTGATGTGGCTTAGACTTAATTTCTCTCATTTCATGAGATGGGTTATTTCTCTAGGCCCTATTCCTTCCTGTATGAGGGTGTTTATATTCTTTGTCCTCCTGACTCTCTGTCTCTCTCATCCCTCCCTCCTTCTACAGTGAGATTAACAGGCTGGACCTGGGCCTGACTGTGGAGGTGTGGAACAAAGGCCTGATCTGGGACACCATGGTGGGCACCTTGTGGATCCCTCTGCACAGCATTCGACAGTCTAACGAGGTACGCCCTCAGCCTTACCCCCACCCTCACCCTCACCCTCACCCTCACCCTCACCCTCGCCCTGCCCCTTCTCTCTCCTCCTAACACCTCTGCCCCCCCACCCCACCCACCCCCCTTGAGAGAACACCTTTTGGATCCCTCTGCACAGCATTCACTAGTCTAACGAGGTACGCCCCCACCCTCGCCCTCGCCCTCACCCTCACCCTCTCCTCCTAACACCTCTGCCCCCCCACCCCACCCACCCCCCTTGAGACAACACCTTTTGGATCCCTCTGCACAGCATTCGCTAGTCTAACGAGGTACGCCCCCACCCTCGCCCTCGCCCTCACCCTCGCCCTGCCCCTTCTCTCTCCTCCTGACACCTCTGCCCCCCCCCCCACCCGCACCCCCCACCCCCCTTGAGAGAACACCTTGTTTTTCATAACAGAAGTCAGGTAGATATTGTGGTGGAAGCTGTAAACGGGTGTTACTGGGTGTAGAAATAGAGATGCACCACTCTGGTCTCTGGTGAGTTCCTTTCCCTGCCTCATTAGCTGCATCAAAGTGGGGAAACGCTCCAAACGGGGGAACGGAAGGAGAGAGTGTTCCTGGATCGTAAAGATGTGTCGCTGGATAATGTAAAGAAAATGTCCCGTGTGGATATTCACTGCTCATTCTCAATGAGCTAGGGCCTATTTTTAGAATTGCTCTGTATTTCACCTTGTTGGAGTGAAAGCTTAGTTAGTGTTCGTAAAGAAGCTGTTTGTGTGAGCCTAAGCCAGTACCTGTCTGTCTCTCCTCCTGTGTGACAGCTTCTCTACCTGTACACTACGGTACCTGTCTGTTTCTCCTGTGTGACAGCTTCTCTACCTGTACACTACGGTACCTGTCTGTCTCTCCTGTGTGACAGCTTCTCTACCTGTACACTACGGTACCTGTCTGTTTCTCCTGTGTGACAGGAGGGCCCAGGCCAATGGCTGACCCTGGACTCCCAGGTCATCATGGCGGAGAATGAAATCACTGGTACCAAAGACCCCACCTTCCACCGCGTGCTGCTGGACACACGGTTTGAACTGCCATTAGGTTAGTCAACACAGTTGCTGATGTCCACCATTAGGTTAGTCAACACAGTTACTGATGTCCACCATTAGGTTAGTCAACACAGTTACTGATGTCCACCATTAGGTTAGTCAACACAGTTACTGATGTCCACCATTAGGTTAGTCAACACAGTTACTCATGTCCACCATTAGGTTAGTCAACACAGTTACAACAAAGTCATGTCCAATCTGATTGCTTTACACACATATTCTAGGTTAATGAAGAACTATCACCTGTCACCTGTTTCATATGAACCTACTTCCACAGACAATGCCATAGCATTGGCTATGGCTCTCTTAGAACCTCACCAATGGTTTTGAGCTGGTAGGGTATTTTGTGTGTGTCCTCAATGTCCTAAATGACTGACCAGTTAAAACGTTCTTCCTGCTGCAGACATTCCAGAGGACGAGGCGCGATACTGGGCCAAGAAACTGGAGCAGCTCAATGCCATGAGAGACCAGGACGTAAGCCGTCTCCGCTCCTCCCTCCCCGTGTTTGTATTTACGTGTTCCACTGCGCCGCCAGAAGGCAGGGTATTAGATGTGCTGCGGAGGCGAAGGCAGGGCTTTCAGTCAATGATAATGTCATTACTTACGCATTGAGCATGAGGCTGACCTTTTCACATCGGTGGTGCTGTCATTCCGACTGACCCACATTCCCACAGTAATGTACTGCAGGGCCTCCCTGTCGGCCATTTTAATGAACTGTGTTCACTGTGTTTGGGTTGCTGTTTCAGTACACATACCAGGAGGAGCAGGAGAGACCACTGCCAGTGCCAGCCACACAATGCTGTGAGTGTTAGGAGACCACATCCTTCCTTCTCCTCCTCCTCCTCCTCCTCCTCCTCCTCCTCTTCCTCCTCCCCCCACTCTTCCTCATCCTGCTTGACTCATTGGGAGGAAGATTAGAGGGGATGTTGCAGGCAGATGGAGCAATGGATGGATGGAGGGAGGGAGGGAGGGAGGGAGAAAAGCTGACATGACCAAACTGGGCCAGCAGGCCTGCCTGAGCAGCAGTGATTTATGGGTGCTAGATGGAAGATAAATGTGTGCTGGCATACGCTGCCCTGCCAGACACAACCCTGTCTGATGATGACTGGGGACGGGGTGGGTGGCTGTGGACGAGTCTGGGACACGGTGGGCAGTGCAGCTATGTGTGTGTGTGTGTGTGTGCGTGTGTGTGTGTGTGTGTGTGTGTGCGTGTGCGTGTGCATGTAAGATAACTGATGAGTCTGAGCTATGATGGGTGGTTCTGTTTGTGTGTGTGTGTGTGTGTGTGCGTGCAAGATAATTGATGAGTCTGAGCTATGATGGGTGGATTCGTGTGCGTATTTGTGTGCGTGCGTGCGTGCGTGTGTGTGTGTGTGTGTGTGTGTGTGTGTGTGTGTGTGTGTGTCTGTGTGTGTGTGTGTGTGTGTGTATTGCTCTGTGAGTCACTGGGTGGCTGGCACCCCGGCGGGTGAGAGTTATAGCTGACTCCCGACTGCGCTTTGCTAATCACCACACTCTGGGCCCTCCGCCACAAGGTCAGCCATCTTTACTGCCCTGCTCCCAGCCTCCTGTTGCCTCTCCACTCAGATATACATTCCGGGGGGGCTCGGCACCCTAACTCATCCTGACGTGTTTATCCCTGCTCTGCCCACATAGCTGCACATTCTTTAACATGTTTATGGCCCAAAAATCTAATTTCTCTCCAATTTCTGCCTCCTCCTGTCTGTCCTTGTAGGTAACTGGAGTATATGGGGAGAACAACAAAGTAAGTATAAAGTTTCTATCACACACATAGGGACATATTCACTGGCAATGTGTGTCTGTTTTTTACCCGCCTTTCTCTCTGGTAGAACATTGCTTATTTTTTGGTGGGAAACTATGTCACCATGACATAACGTGACAGGATGATTCTAACTTGAATCGTTAGACCTTTCTGACACATTATCTCCCGATCGCCATGTCCGCTCTTAAGTCACTGAATACATCTGGAGGATAAACACATCAGTGACCTCCGCCTCTCTCGTGTGTTCAGACGAGGATCCTGACAGTGCGGTGGACGACAGGGACAGCGACTACCGCAGTGAGACCAGTAACAGCATCCCCCCACCCTATTACACCACGTCCCAGCCCAACGCCTCCATGCACCAGTACCCCATGAGGGGTAACCAGCAATACAGCTCCCGCTCCTCCTACAACGACTCCATCCACGAGCTGGACTACGACCCCCAGAGGGCCATGAGGTAAACCATCCATCAGGTCCCCTGTAACCTTCTTCAGTCCCCAGCACTGTCTCAATAACAGTACATGATTTAGAGTGGTTTCCTTTCCCTGTGTCCTTGTCTGCTTCATCTGCACAGATATGATAACACACGGGATAGATGAAGGAAAGGAGACAAGTGAAGGAAACCACTTTTGACTATAGAAACGTGGTAGCGAGGGTTTTTCACCTGCAGTACCCTTCTTAGTAAAGGGTTCCTTGTTTACCTTGTTGAGTCTACAAAAAGCAGACAGTTATGTCCCAGTGTGACTGTTTTTGTTAAACACTGCTGTACATGGTAACCTGTTGTCCCACTGTGAATTCACTCTCCAGAGTACACAAGCCTCTAGGAGCTGAAGCTCCTTGTATACAGGTTGTGTGTGTGTGTGTGTGTGTGTGTGTGTGTGCGCGCACGTATGTGCGTGTGTGCGCGCATGTGTGTGTGCGCGCGCGTGTGTGTGCGTGAAATACAGTCCCCTGTGATCACCTACTGTAACAACTTGTTTTGGCCCAATCCAAAACGAGTGTGTGTTTTTTTTTGTCTGTGCATCTGTTGTTCAAAGGCACCAAACCACACAAACTCATGCATTGCTTGGTGAGACGCGTTATTGCATAAAGGCTTCGAGCTTCTCTTTCTTGGCCCTCCTCAATTTGCCACAGAGATTCAGTTTGAGCCATTTTTTTAAAGGTCCATGATGGCTTAAATATACTTGTTTTACTACTCTATCTCTCTCTGGCTCCTTGGTGAGTGGTCTTTATGCAGTAGCTTTGTCTCAGTTTTGGTGCAGCTGTCTTTGAAAGGCTTTCGACCGGCCTCTACTGATGCACCTCTCCCGCCTCTCCCCCCTCCCTCCCGCCAGACGCTATGATAGTTTAGATTCCGCCACCAACGGGCGCAGCGATCTCGATTCAGCCTCAGGTTCGAGCCGGCACACCAGCCGCCAGTACTCTCTAGACAGTAGGCAGTCGCTCTCTGATAGGTGGGTCTCTGCACCT